>NC_090941.1:550430030-550730030 GCF_040938575.1 Ambystoma mexicanum | reverse complement strand
GGGGGGGAGACTTAAATAAAACACTGACGCAATTAGAACAGCGTTGGGTCCACAAACTAAACACTGTGCACGCAGGTTTGAATATTGCGGTAGAATGGAAATCTTTTCTGTAGATCCCAAACATTGGCAGCGTCATTATGTATATGCACCTGTAAAATGCCTATGACCTGCGGTCAAGAAATGTAATATGAAATCTCTACCAAAGGGCTATGAATGAATTAAGATGCCTATCAGTGTTTATCAGCTGTAAAGATTTCCAACAATGTCGAATGGCATGCATAACACTGAGTTGACTGGGCCACTCGAACCTGTATACAAATTGTCCCTTGTCGAACATGTGTACAAATTGTGCTATGTTACTATGTGGATTTGTTTTCCATTACTAAAAGCATGTCAACATCACGTCATGTCACTACCCTGCCAGTCATTTCAAGCACAAGGAGCGCTTTCAGTGTTCCAATTTACTTTAATTTCCCTTTAGTTTCACTAATACGCCCTGTTCTTCAACAAGGCTTCTGAGGTTACCATGGAAACCATTTTTCAATTTTACACTTCTAAATTACTTTTTTAGACAGGCCACACCATGGCTGAGACTGATAAATGTTTATTTTTTCAATCCGAGCATGAATGGTGGAGTTATTTGTCTTTTTCGGACGCACTCGATCCAACATGGCCGACATAGATATCATTTTTCAAATTTACATTCCAAATTACGTTTTTAGATTGGCAACACCATGGCCAAGACTGATATTAGTGTATTTTTCCAATCCGAACCCTAATGGTGGAGTTATCTGTCTTTTTCGGACGCACTCGATCCAACATGGCCGACATAGATATCATTTTTCAAATTTATATTCTAAATTACGTTTTTAGATTGGCCATACCATGGCCAAGACTGATAATAGTGTATTTTTCCAGTCCGAGCCCTAATGGCTGAGTTATCTGTCATTTTCGGACGCACTCGATCCAAAATGGCCGCCGTATAAATAGAAAAGGCTCCTAGTAACAGCGTTACTAACGCTATGCCGCCAGGCCCCTTTCGAGCCCCGGAGTGAGTCAGCACATTTCTACAGCGCTCTCCACTGGCCCGCTATTCGTGATTCATGAACAAAGGTAAGATCTTTGTAGACACACCACCATTAGGTCAGGCATTTTGTTCCCTGAGTGGAACCCCCACTAATATGCCCCTTATTCATTTAGGTGTTCAGGTTTCCGCGCGAGGACCGCATATTTAAAATCAGAGTCCATCCCACTCCAAGATCCTCACAAGTGAGGTAAGATTGGTTGACCTATAACTCATTTGTTATTTAAGTATCTGTAAGACACCAGATCACTATTGAGTGCCCTTCTTTGCTTTTTAATAGGATTACACTAAGATCCTTCCCACGCCTGGCGTAATACTAGAAATTCGTGCCAGTGGAAATAATTATCCACAGGTAAGCTGGGGCCTCCCAGTATTGGATTTATTCCTTTGTTTAAATGATACACGCTCGAACACACTCCCCTGACGAGTTTTTCCCTTTCCCCTGCAGCACCTATTCCACCCCGTGCAGCACTTCGTCCTGATGAAGGCCGTACATATGCTGGGACATAATTGGTCCACCTAAACGGCCGAAACACCTTGGTGTAGACGCACCCCGAACAACAGTGCATTGTCACTGTCCACTACCAATTGTCAATTCACGAACCCCTTTTTTTTTTTTTTTCTGTTGTTGCTTACTTTGTCTAATTGTGTTGTTTTATACTGAAGTATATGAATCACCATAACAAACTATGTATTTTGATTGAGTTTGCGTTACCTACACGACTGTTGTGTCAAACTATGTGACCCCATGTGTTTGTAAATATATCCTATAAGCCTGTACGGTTGGTTTCATTAAACCGTGTGATGTTATGCTGTTTGGAGAACTGTTCACTCTATGTTGATTTTTTCAACTGCATAGATAAACAAACTATTATTTTCTCCAAACAACAAAGAAAGTGAGTTTCTTTCTTTTTCTCCTTTAATGCAGAGGGTAATAAGGGGTGAAACAGTGTGTTTTCATTAGAGCACTCTTCTTTGTACCTATTCAATTGTAATTTTTGTCTTAAAGTAACCCTCCTGGGTAGAATAGGTCCATAACCAGGAGCCCATTTTTTGAATCTATAAAATTATTTCGTAAATCATGAATGAAAAAATTGAATAAGACAACTGCCAGGACACAGCCTTGTTTTAATCCACGATACGTCCAAATTGGCGCAGAAAGTAAGCCTTGCATATTTAGTCTTACGTAGATGGAAGTGTCCGAGTGTAATTGGACTATCAAAGCTAGAAGGGTTGGCGGGCATCCAGCGACCACTAATTCGTTCACCAATAAACCTCGACTCACTGAGTCAAAGGCGGACCTAAAATCCACAAATGCAATGTAAATCCCTTGTTTAGAGTCATGAGTCTGTTGTTGGATGGCAGTCACTGCTGTTAAGTTGATTGCAGTTCCAACACCCGGGATAAAGCATGTTTGATGGGGATCGTTTAGTTCCATTCTTTTTATCCACTGGTTGAGGTCACGAAGGATCAGTCTACAAAAAAGTTTTCTGGGCACATCCAAGAGGGCAATTGGACGGTAACTTTGTGGTTGTTGGCGGTCTCCTTTCTTGAAAATAGGAAGTATAACTGATTTGTGCCATGAAGGGGGAATTTTTCCAGTTCTTAGAGTCTCAGTGAAGATGATATTCAAGATCGATGCCCAGAGCTTGGAGTTAGCTTTTATTACGGTGTTTGATAAACTGTCAAGACCAGGGGCCCTTGAAGTTTTGAGCTTCGAGATATAGAATTCTATATCCTCATTATAAAAATGTAAGCTCTAGGGAGTGACCGGTTAACAGCATGTCCCTTATCGAGGTAGCCGTTTTATTATGAATCGCATATAAAGCTGAAAAATGCTTTATCCAATTCTGTTCACGTACTGGGTTTGCCTGTAATGCGAGTTGGGGGCATGTGCAGATTGATTAAGTAATTGCCATATTGATCTAGAGTTTTTCAATGTTAGGACTTTCAACATGTTCTCACCGTCATTCTGGTACATAAGGGACTTCCTTCCTGTTACCCAGTTTTTATATGCTGTCTTTAAGTGTCTAATCAAATCCAGATAGTTATGGACTTTCAGCTTTCTTTGTTCTCTTATCGCTCTCCGTAAGGTTTTTTTGGTGCTTCAGCTCCACATCGAAGGCATGTTTGTAAACAAGTGAGGGTTTTTTCCCTCTATTTTCAGGTTCAGAGAATAGTTGCAGCGCAGTGACATAACAGCCCTCTGTGCGATTCATATCAGGATTTAGGTAGAAGGTTTTTAGATGATATGATGGAGTAAGAATGAGGTCACAAGCCCATGTGAGTATTAGTTGGTCATGGTCACTCTGTGATTGCTTGCGAATGAATTTCGGACTTCTTAACTAGTAAAAACGTATTTGAGTCAGTATAAATGTAATCAATGGTGGATTCTTGGTCCATCCGTCGTCAGGTCGGTCTATGTGGGACATCTCCCTCCACTGAACCATTCAGCATGTATAAATGATAGTTTGCCATAATTGCTGAACATCTATCAATTATTAGCATTTCTTGAGGTGAGTTTTTTTGGAAACAGTGTATATTAAGATCGCCTACAAGCATAGTCGCAGAGGTGGAGCCATCTTATGCAATTAGGTTCAGAAGGAATTCAATGTCAGAGAAAAAAACATTGAGGGATATGGCTGCTTGATTCCAATACACATTATCAGTGCAATTGGGTATGAATTAATGCACATTTTTACTAGTTGCATATACTCATTAAGAATGGCCCATTCAACAATTGTAAGTCCCATAGACTTTTTTACTGCAATAAGCAGACCTGCCATTGGTCTGCCTCGAGGAGGTTGTATTGCCTGTACCATTAATACATCTAAATTTCCCCAAGTTGGTGTAGCTTTTAACCATGTCACTTGCAATGCAATGATATTGTAGTGATGCAAATCACTTACGGTATTATTTATCACGTGGGCATGGCCACGAGTATTCCAACTAACCAACTTCAATTTTACTGTTGGTGGTTATAAGTCAGGGCTAAATCATGGCATGTTACGGGGGATTTTCGTGATCATGGATTCTAAACTTGAGGGCTCATGAATTTGGTAGGAATTTAATTTAGGTTTTTTGGTTGTCGGTTTCCTCTGAAAAGTTTCATATGAGATTGTAAATCCAAGATCAAAGATATCACGTCTGGCTTGCCATATCAAGTTTAGAATGACCCCAGATTTTATCCATAATCTCGCGCATGTGAGCTTTGTATCGTCCAAAAATTCAACTTGGTCTATGTCAGTAGTAGACAGATCTTCAAGTGAGAGAATTTCAGCAAAGAAAGGCCGTAGGCCATAGGCCATGCACCCAAGAGCATAGGCCTTCACCACAGCCACCACAACATAATGCAGGCATTCAGTTGTAACTATGCTTGTATTTGAAGTTGGTGACTTTTACACAATGGTTGTGGAGGACTTTGTAGACTTGCTAGAACAGCAGAAGTGAGCTGCTATGCGTACATTAGCATATGGTGTAGATAAATCCACGCGTTGCACATTAGGGAGCCACATGTGACCATTTGCGTTTGCTATGGTTTGGCCCTTATAACACCTTTGCTTTAGGAAGTGATTTAAGATATTGTGCCATGGATGGAAGTACTCGGCATCACACATGTAAAATATGGACCATGTACACAGCCACGTAAATACCGTTTACCACACCCAACGCAACGTCATGCAGCCATGCATGCAAATATGTGGCCAGGGGGAAAGCTGGCAGGCTCAATTGCAGATGGGGAGTGCATTGCACATTATATGAGCATTTAAACATAGGGTGTACAATGGTGTGTTGTGTGTGGTGAGGGCCTAGTGCCTTGGATACATGGGTGGAGACCTTGCACAGACAACTATGTGGGCTGCTTGCAAGTAGCTTTGATATTGTTGCATTCTGTGTGTGGTTTGTGAGCATTGCATACATTGTTGGTTCCAAGGATGTGGTGATTGTTAGCACATCCACAGTTTTTTGTCCGTGCCTGGATCTAAAGGAGTGAACACTCCTGCAGTGTGTCTACTGGGTGCTGTGTTGAACTATTGTGTGCATAGAAGTGGATAGGGGTGAACTGGACATTTTATCTGCTTGGGTAGTGTCCATTGCACAGATTACTGATTACTGATTATTGTACTGCACTTTGAAGTATTCATTGTTTGCACTTAATAGAGTGGTGGGAGCAGGGCCAATGTAGCGAACAGTTTGTGTTTCGGTTGTCAGAAGCTGTGCTGTGTTTGTAGATTCTGCTAACTGTTACATGTTTCCATGCATAGTTGTATTACGGTGTGGAGGTTGGGTAGGAGTGCTGGTGGCTGTGTTACATTTGTAGATTGTGGTACCTGGTGACATGTTCGCATGTATGGCTACATTACGTTGCGGTGGGTGTGGGCAAGGTCTACACTCTTGGGTGCCTGGCCAAAGGCTGTAGGCTGTACACAGCTACCCACATACCGTTCAACACACCGAATGCAATGTTATGCAGCCATGCATGCAAACATGTGGCCAGGGTGAAAGGTGGCAGGCTCAATTGCAGATGGGCAGTGTATTGCACACGACATGAGCATTTGAACATAAGGTGTACTATGGCGTGTTGCGTGTGGTGAGAGCCTGGCACCTTGGATGCATGGCTAGAGTGGAAAGGGAAGTAGGATTGTCCCTACTTTACTGGGAGGCGCCCCTAGCTGTAGTTGGGAAAGCGCACATGCCACATCCTGCCCTTTTAAGCATGGTGTGCATGGAAATGGAATTGTGGCGATTAGCCAATCAGGTGTCATGGGTGTGCCTCACAGGAATGGCTGGTACTATTTTTCCCCATTAGTGCAGAGTGCTAATCGTGGGTGATAGCTTTATGCAAGATCTGTACAGGTATGCCGTGCAAAGAGGCATGGCTGCAAATTTTGCGTTGGAAGGAGTGGAGGCTTTCTGGGGCACTGTCTATGAGGGCAGTTTTGGTGGTATGGTTGGCCTTTGCAGATGTGTCGCCTCTGTCAGTACTGCCGATGTTGTTGTGCTGCATTATGGAGCTCTACATTTGGGGTACATGTTGTGTGGACATTTGCTCTGTCGCCTAAAGAAGTTGATGGAAGAAGTGATGCAGATTTTTCCCACTGCCAAGGTGGTTTTCTCAAGCATACCACCAAGAGGCGCATGGGACCATGCGGGTGTAATTTGTCCCTAGCCAGAGGTCGGAAGGTGTGTTATAAACAGAAGCATGTGTCGATTTATGTGCACTTCTGGGATGTTCTCCACCGACTATGACATCATTAATGAGCACAATTTGCACTGGTTCCATGCAAATGGCATTTTTTTGACCGCCATTGGCAATGCTGTTTTGTTGTACATTGTGCAAAAAGTGTTGAAGAGAATCCTGTAACAATGTAAGGAGGCAAACAAAACAGAAACTCAGACAAAGAGCAAAACAAAAAAGGTTCTTGTAACTACATAAAATAAAACCTAAAAAAACAACAAAAAAGGCTCTTTTCAGAGCCGCCACTAAAGACGAAATCCCTTACACTGGTTGAAATGTGTTCTCCCACTCATGGCAATGTGCATGAATCTGGATGCAGAAGTCTTGGATAGTTTCACAGACCTTTCTACTGGAAGTGTTTGCGAATGACCTGAGACTTGCACTCTGAATGTTTAACAGTACATATGGAGTCTCGTACAGAACTGATAGTGTAAGATGCAGAGGTCGTGCATGTGATTGGTGGAAATGTGTGTGACTGTTTAACAGTACCCAATGAGGGAGTGTTGGAAGAAAATAGTGCAAAGGGAACAAGGACTGCTCCAGCTTTAATGGGGCGCAGCCCTTGCGATAGTTGGGGAAGCGCACGTGCCAGATCCTGCACTTCTTAGCATGCTGGGCATGGGAATGGGACTGGGGGAATTGTCCAATCCGGTGATGAGGTTGTGCATCACAGGAAAGGGCGGCAATATTTTTTTTAATTACTCTGTGTAGTTAGGCTGGCAGAGATGGAGAGATGCATAGTGTTCATCGTGGGTGATGCCTTTGTGGTAGATGTGCACAATTTTGCTGTGGAAAGAGGCTTTCATGGCAATTTCAATTTGGAGGGAGTGGTTCTTTGTGGTGCTGTGTCGATGTGTTCAGTTTCGGCGTTAGCCACTTTCACTTCTGTACATGTTCTGGTGGTGCAGTATGGAGCTTCGCATTTGGGTTTCATGCCTTGTTCACTTGTGTTCCGGCAACTGATGAAGGTGATGAAAGCAGTGAAGTGCATTTTTACCACTGCAAAGGTGGCTTCCTCATGCATACCACCAAGAATAGTATGGGACTATTCCAATGAAGGTTGTCGCCAGCCAGAGGTCAGAAGGTGTCTTATCAACAGAATCATGTGATGTGTGATGGTCGTTCTCCTGTGAGATTGACATCATTGATCCTCGACTTGTGCACCTTTTCAATGCAAATGGCATTTCTTGGTCCACCAGTTGCAATGCTACTTTGTTTTACAATCTACAGGCTGCATTGAAGACTTTATTGTAATAATGTGTGGAGGACTACTAAACAAAAAACCCTACAAACAACTGAGAAAAATATATTTCTTTGCAAGCACTTTAAAAAAAGTATTGAAGAGAATCCTGTAACAATGTAAGGAGGCAAACAAAACAGAAACTCAGATAAAGAGCAAACATAAAAAAGGTTCTGTGTAAGCATGTAAAAAAGAAAAAAAGGCTCTTTTCAGAACCACCACTACAAACGAAATCCCCTACCCTGGTGAAATGTATGCACCCATTCCCGCACATAGTACAAAAAGTTTGCGGACATTGTGATAGTTCCAGGATTTCACGTGTCACATCTGGGGATTTTGCGGATGGAGGGCATGGAAATGGGACTGTGGAGGCTAAGGGATTGCTCAATAAGGGTTCTGGGTGTGGTTTTAACCCACGGACTGTGGTACACAGTGTATTTCTAGACTGAAATGCAGAAGGTACGGTTATGGCTGTGTGTTTCACAAGCCAGAGTGTACGGTTTTTGGGGGAGTTCTGAATACATTGATTGAAAGTGAATGCAAAACACTGTGCAGTGCCTGCTAATTTTGGATTCTATCATGTGGATGTGTAATTGTATGGAGTACCTGCAATGAAGTGGCTGATTTTGGTTCGTCTTTGTCCCACTTTGGTGACGCGCGATCATGCAGACATTATTATTCTTTATTGTGGAGGGAAAAGTTTACAACATGTCACCAGAATTTCTGTGCCGAACACCTGCATAATGTTATCGCATTACGTAGACACAGATGTGGCTGCGTTATTTGTTATTTGTCCGGCAAATGGAGAAAGTGAGGTACATTGTGAAGAAGTCTGTTTGTGCATTCTGAAATGGAAATATTCTGTTTCACAGCACAAAACCTTTTCCCCACAAATGGCGTCCTTCTTACTGATCCTGCCATTCTGATTTTTGTACGATGTATCCAAAATGCCGTGCTGCGCTTCTTGGAAGTACAGCAAGAATTTTTGTACTAGGTGTTGCGCACTTCAACGCTTCGAAACGCAAAGTAACATGAAAACATGAAAAAAAAATATTTTTACAGCCAGCCCTTTCTACCCGATTCGACTTCAATGTTTTCCACAGAGGCACGCCTCACATTATTTACCACACAATCTGTGGAGCGTATACGCTGCACGGCGGCCTACATCCGTTCATTTGCAATTCCATTTTTCAACTCTGAACTGAGATTTCTTTTGACTTTTTACCTTTTCCTTTGTTCCATTGGTTTGTATTTATGTTCCTCTTCTAAACCACGACACAGAAGGGAAGGGCTGGTACAGAAGGGGCACCACCTACAGGGATAAGATAGGGCACGGGCAGAGAGAGGAATTTGTGACATTTGTGATGTCATCTTTCATTTTATGGGTGTTAGTCTTAGCAGTGCACAGTGATGGTGCGAGTTATGGTTGCTTAGCTTACCATACCTGGCAAATTTCTGGGGGTTTTCAGTTTTAGTGCAAAGTGACTATAATGTCCCTTTGAAATAGTTGTTGCATTGAATTTGGTAGGTTTTTCTTAGGGCAACTTAACCATAACCTCCCTTTAACAACGTTTTTTGCCAGTGAATGATACTAAATATCCCAATGGTCATAATGTAGATGAAGAGATGCATACCTTTGTGTGAACTTGACTCTTCTGTTTTTCTTTGTTCCAACCCCTCTCTTTCTCTTTTCTTGTTTATTTGTTTGATCCTGGTCTCCTGCTATTCAATACTGCTACTCTTGTTTATCACTAAGATTTCCTGCTCTGGCCTGTAACTGCTCCATTTGTTTTAATTGTACTATTTTTGTTTTCCAACTTGAATTATTTGCTTGTTGGTCTTGTTTGGCTGTCTTGCCTTCCTGATGGATTAAGGGTATGTGATTTTGTGAGTACATTATGATATCTGTATTTTAAATTCTGTTTTTGATATTGCCTTCCTTATCACTTTTCTGCCTTTCCTTTACATCTTTTATATTCCACAAGCCTAAATACTGTGCAGTTGTGTCTCCATATTGTTGTTCTCCTTTATGTGGGCATTTGAATCAACAACTAATTCTGGTTTGTTGGAGCCCAGGGTGTGCTTGGTTTTTATTTGCACCCGAACCAGTAGCTGCTTATATCTGATTATGGACGCATATGATAGGAGGACATCAGTATTTTTTGCACTTGCATTTTATGATTACTGATTTGTCTGCCTGTTTATTGCTGCTATGTTGATATGTTTACAGTATAATGCACTTGCACTTTATACTGTAGCCTTGGTCTTATGTCTTTATGAAGGTTTGCTATTTGCACTTTATGGTTCCTGTCTGAAACATGTTTTTATTCTAAGGGTTATATGTATTTATTGCTTGTAACTGCCAATTTAGAGTCCACATTGACAGCATTATTCTGCCCCTGGCTTTCTCCGACTGTATATTGCTGCTATGTTGCTATGTTTAGATAGATATGCACTTGCATTTTATTTTACAGCTATGGGCTGCATTTTCATGTTATCATGTTTATATGCCTATATAGGTATGCTCTTGCACTTTATGCTGCAGTATTGGATTGCCGAGTTTCTCTCATAGTGGGATCTGTTGATACAAACCTCTTTATGCGTCCCTTTTTTTTATTAGTGTGATTACATGTTCTTTGAAGGACACCAATGATCAATGCAACTACTTTATACTGTTATCTTTAACTTGATTTTCCAATGGCTAATGCAGGATACTGCTACATTCCAATATGGCTGCCACAGCTTCGTGACCTAGCTGTTGGCTTGTGGAGATAGGCAACATGGGAAAAGGACTTATCTGCAATATCTATTGTAATTGTTTTCACACCCCCCTAACGTGATCAAGCGCTCAGGGAAGCGCGAAACGCGTCGTTCAGGACACTGCCCTGGTGTCCTGCTTTGTTTTGCTGTGTATTTTATGCCTACATTTTTTTAGCACTTATTAAACTCGGTTTGTTATACTTGTATCCGAGTTTGTTATATTTTTTTCAGGACCTTCAGTACCTCACGCTTGGAGTGCGGTTTTTTCCTCCATGTCTTACCGATATATATATATATATATTACATGGCCACGGTAGTGGCCATGTAGTTATGGTTAAGTTGCTGTTTCCATAGGAAGAGCACTTTTTGGATGGCTTATAACTTCGCTCCCCCTGGACGAATCCACACCGAACTTTGCAAAGAAAGTATAAGGCCCACTCTGATTTTTTTTGCAAAGTTTGGTGAGGTTTGGTCCAGGGGGGGGCAAAGTTATAGGGGGGGTCCCAACATTTTTTTTTCTATAGACTGAATGGGAAAAAACTTTGCTCACGCCTACAGCTCAAAACGCTGGACGTATTTTCACCAAATTTGGACCAGGAGCAGCGGCGTGGTCCTGAAAGCGTGCTTTTGCAAATTTGGTGAAAATCCGTCCAGTAGTTTTTTAAAAAAATGACCAAAAAGTAGGTCAGAAAAAATTAGTGATATCTGTGTCCGCTTCGTGGACACACTTTCCTGTTCGCTCCGCGGACAGGACAGGGATTGGGCAAGCGGGTTGCGTGGTGTCCGCGGACATGTTACGTGCTTTCCCATTGGCTGCAGTGCTGCGTGCAGTGCGTTGTATTTTCAAGACGCCCGCCATCTTTGTTTGTGGTTTGCCTGAGAGCCGAGGAGTGGGATCTGCCGCCTGCTAGTAAGTGTCTTCCTTCCGTTCCCCCCACCCCCGCTCATGCCCGTGTCTTCCTCCCGTTTCCCCCACCCCCCAATCATGCCCCGTGTCTCTCTCCTGTTCCCCCCCACCCCCCGCTCATGCCTCGTGTCTCCCTCCTGTACCCCCCACTCATGCCCGTGTCTTCCTCCTGTTCCCCCCACCCCCTGCTCATGCCCCGTGTCTCCTTCCTGTCCCCCCCACCCCCGCTCATGCTCCGTGTCTCCCCTGTTCCTCCAGCCCCACTCACGCCATCGGCACACAGTGGCCTGCGGAGGGCCGAGGAGCGGGATCTGCCGCCTGCACACTAAGGTTATGTCTGTTTCTCCCTGTCGATCCCCCCCAACCCCCCCGCGTCTCCCCTGTTCCCCCACCCTCATGCCCCGTGTCTGCTCTGTACCCCCACTCCCCGCTCATGCCCCCTGTCTACCTCTTGGTCCCCCCCACCCCCTGCTCATGCCCCGTGTGTGCCCAGTTCCCCCCCACCCCCCACTCATGCCCCGTGTCTCCCTCGTGTCGCCCCCACCCCCGCTCATGCCCCGTGTCTCACCTGTTCCCGCACCCCCGCTCATGCCCTGTGTCTCCTCTGTTCCCTCCCGCCCCCCGCTCATGCCCTGTCTCCCTCCTGACCCCCCCACTCCCTACTCATGCCCCGTGTCTGCCCTGTTCCCCCACCCCCTCTCATGCCCCATGTCTGCCCTGTTCCCCCCACCCCCGCTCATGCCCTGTGTCTCCTCTGTTCCCCCACCCCGCGCTCATGCCCCGTGTCTCCTCTGTTCCCCCCACCCCCCGCTCATGCCCCATGTCTCCCCTGTTCCCCCACTCCCCGCTCATGCCCCGTGTATCCCCTGTTCCCCCACCCTCCGCTCATCCCCCATGTCTCCTTTGTTCTCCCCACCCCCCGCTCATGCCCTGTGACTCCTCTGTTTCCCCACCACCTCCGCTCATGCCCTGTGTCTCCCTTCTTCCCCCACCCCCGCTCATGCCCCGTGTCTCCCTCCTGTCCCCCCACCCCCTGCTCATGCCCCGTGTCTACCTCTTGTTCCCCCCACCCCCGCTCATGCCCCGTGTCTGCCCTATTCCCCCCACCCCCGCTCATGCCCCGTGTCTCCCTCCTGTTGCACCCCACCCCCTGCTCATGCCCCGTGTCTGTCCTGTTACCCCCACCCCCTGCTCATGCCCGGTGTCTCCCTCTTCTTCCCCCCACCCCCTGCTCATGCCCTGTGTCTCCCTCCTGTCCCCCCCACCCACGCTCATGCCCCGTGTTTGCCCTGTTCCCCCAACCCATGCTCATGCCCCGTGTCTCCCTCGTGTTGCCCCCACCCCCCGCTCATGCCCCATTTCTCACCTGTTCCCGCCATCCCCCGCTCATGCCCTGTGTCTCCGCTGTTCCCCCAACCCCCCGCTCATGCCCCGTGTATCCCCTGTTCCCCCACCCTCCGCTCATCCCCCATGTCTCCTCTGTTCTCCCCCACCCCCCGCTCATGCCCTGTGTCTCCTCTGTTTCCCCCCCACCCCCTGCTCATGCCCTGTGTCTCCCTTGTTCCGCCCACCCCCGCTCATGCCCCGTGTCTCCTCTGTTTCCCCCACCCCCTGCTCATGCCCTGTGTCTCCCTCTTCTTCCCCCCCACCCCCTGCTCATGCCCCGTGTCTCCCTCCTGTCCCCCCACCCCCTGCTCATGCCCCATGTCTACCTCTTGTTCCCGCCACCCCCCGCTCATGCCCGGTGTCTGCCCTATTCCCCCCACCCCGGCTCATGCCAGGTGTCTCCCTCCTGTTGCACCCCACCCCCCGCTCATGCCTCGTGTCTGCCCTGTTACGCCCACCCCCTGCTCATGCCCCGTGTCTCCCTCTTCTTCCCCCCACCCCCTGCTCATGCCCTGTGGCTCCCTCCTGTCCCCCCCACCCACGCTCATGCCCCGTGTTTGCCCTGTTCCCCCACCCCCTGCTCATGCCCTGTGTCTCCCTCGTGTTGCCCCCACCCCCCGCTCATGCCCCATGTCTCCCCTGTTCCCGCCATCCCCCGCTCATGCCCTGTGTCTCCGCTGTTCCGCCCACCCCCCCTGTCTCCGCTGTTCCCCCCACCCTCCCGCTCATGCCCTGTGTCTCCTCTGTTCCCCCCACCCCCCGCTCATGCCCTGTGTCTCCTCTGTTCCGCACGACCCTCCGCTCATGCCCCGTGTCTCCCTCTTCTTCCCCCCACCCCCTGCTCATGCCTCGTGTCTCCCTACTGTCCCCCCACCACCCGCTCATGCCCCGTGTCTACCTCTTGTTCCCCCCACCCCCCGCTCATGCCCCGTGTCTGGCCCTATTCCCCCCAACCCCGCTCATGCCCCGTGTCTCCCTCCTGTTGCACCCCACCCCCCGCTCATGCCCCGTGTCTGCCCTGTTCCCCCCCACCCCCGCTCATGCCCCGTGTCTGCCCTGTTCCCCCCACCCCCCGCTCGTGCCTCATGTCTCCCTCACGATTCCCCCACCCCCTGCACATTCCCCGTGTCTCCCCTGTTCGCCCCCACCCCCCGTCATGCCCCGTGTCTCCCCCTTGTTCCCCCCACCCCCTGCTCATGCCCCATGTCTCCCTCTTCTTCCCCCCACCCCCCGCTCATGACCCGTGTCTCCCTCCTGTCCCCCACCCCCTGCTCATGCCCCGTGTCTCCCTTCTGTCCCTCCCACCCTCGGCTCATGCTCTGTGTCTCCCTCCTGTCACCCCCACCTCCTGCTCATGCCCCGTGTCTGCCCTGATCGCCCCACCCCCGCACATGCCCTGTGTTTCCCTCGTGTTGCCCCCACCCCCACTCATGCCCCGTGTCTCCCTCACGATTCCCCCACCCCCCGGTTATGCCCTGTGTCTCCCTCCTGTTCCCCCCACCCCTGCTCATGCCCTGTCTCTCCTCTGCTCCCCCACCCCCAGCTCATGCCCGTCTCCCTCCTGTGCCCCCCTGCTCATGCCCCATGTCTCCCTCCTGTCCCCCTCAGCCCCCGCTCATGCCCCGCGTCTCCCTCGTGTTGCCCCCACCCCCGCTCCTGCCCCGTGTCTCCCCTGTTCCCCCCACCCCCCGCTCATGCGCCGTGTCTCCTTCTTCCTCCCCACCCCCTGCTCATGCCCCGTGTCTCCCTCTTGTCCCCCCACCCCCCGCACATGCCCCATGTCTGCCCTGTTCCCCCACCCCCGCTCATGCCCCGTGTTTCCCTCATGTTGCCCCCACCCCCTGCTCATGCCCCATGTCTCCCCTGTTCCTGCCACCCCCACTCATGCCCTGTGTCTCCCCTGTTCCCCCACCCCCCGCTCATGCCCTGTGTCTCCTCTGTTCCCCCCACACCCTGCTCATGCCCTGTGTCTCCTCTGTTCCCCCCACCCTCCACTCATGCCCCGTGTCTCCCTCTTCTTCCCTCCACCCCCTGCTGATGCCCCGTGTCTCCCTCCAGTCCCCACACCCCCGCTCATTCCCCATGTCTACCTCTTGTTCCCCCCCGCTCATGCCCCGTGTCTGCCCTATTCCCCGCACCCCCGCTCATGTCCCGTTTCTCCCTCCTGTTGCACCCCACCCCCCGCTCATGCCCTGTGTCTGCCATGTTCCCCCACCCCCTGCTCATGCCCCATGTCTCCCTCGTGTTGCCCCCACCCCCGCTCATGCCCCCGTGTCTGCCCTGTTCCCCCCACCCCCGCTCATGCCCCATGTCTCCCCTGTTCCCCCCCACCACCCGTTCATGCCCCGTGTCTCCCTCACGATTCCCCCACCCCCCCGCTCATGCCCCGTGTCTCCCCTGTTCGCCCCAGCCCCCCGTCATGCCCTGTGTCTCCCCCCTGTTCCCCCAACCCCCGCTCATGCCCTGTATCTCCTCTGTTCCCCCCTAACCCCCTGCTCATGCCCTGTGTCTCCCTCCTGTCCCCCCCACCCCCTGCTCATGCCCCGTGTCTCCCTCCTGTCTCCCCACCCCGTGCTCATGCCCCGTGTCTCCCTCCTGTCCCCCCCACCCCGCGCTCATGCTCATTCCCCGTGTCTGCCCTGTTCCCCCCCAACCCCGCTCATGCCCCGTGTCTCCCTCGAGTTGCCCCCACCCCCGCTCATGCCCCGTGTCTCCCCTGTTCCCCACACCCCCGCTCATGCCCCGTGTCTCCCTCTTCTTCCCCCCACCCCCTGCTCATGCCCCGTGTCTCCCTCCTGTCCCCCCCACTCCCAGCTCATGCCCCGTGTCTGCCCTGTTCCCCCCACCCCCCGCTCATGCCCTGTGTCTCCCTCGTGTTGCCCCCACCCCCGCTCATGCCCCGTGTGTCTCCTGTTCCCCCCACCCCCTGCCCTGTGTCTCCCTCCTGTCCCCCCACCCCCTCTCATGCCCCGTGTCTCCCCTGTTCCCCCCACTCCCACTCATGCCCCATGTCTCCCTCTTCTTCCCCCCACCCCCTGCTCATGCCCCGTGTCTCCCTCCTTTCCCCCCCACCCCCGCTCATTCCCTGTGTCTCCCTCCTGTCCCCCATCCCTGCTCATGCCCTGTGTCTCCCTCACAATTCCCCCACCCCCTGCTCATGCCCCGTGTCTCCCCTGTTCCCCCCACACCCTGCTCATGCCCCGTGTCTCCCCTGTTCCCCCCACCCCCGGCATGCCCCGTGTCTCCCTCCTGTTGCCCCCCACCCCCCGCTCATGCCCTGTGTCTCCTCTGTTCTCCCCACCCCCCGCTTATGCCCTGTGTCTCCTCTTCTCCCCACCCCCCGCTCATGCCCCGTGTCTCCCTCATGTTGCTCCACCTCCCGCTCATGCCCCGTGTCTGCCCTGTTGCCCCCACCCCCCGTCATGCCCCGTGTCTCCCTCCTGTTGCCCCTCACCCCCCGCTCATGCCTCGTGTCTGCCCTGTTCCCCCCACCCCCTGCTCATGCCCCGTGTCTCCCTGATGTTGGCCCCATCCCCACTCATGCTCTGTGTCTGCCCTGTTCCCTCCACCCCCCGCTCATGCCCCGTGTTGCCGCCACCCCCCGCTCATGCCCTGTGTCTCCTCTGTTCCCTCCACCCCCGCTCATGCCCTGTGTCTCCTCTTCCCCCCACCCCCCGCTCATGCCCCGTGTCTCCCTCTTCTGCCCCCACCCCCTGTTCATGCCCCGTGTCTCCCTCCTGTCCCCCCCTGCCCCCGCTCATGCCCCGTGTCTGCCCTGTTCCCCCCACCCCCCGCTTATGCCCGTGTCTCCCTCTTCTTCCCCCACCCCCTGCTCATGCCCCGTGTCTCCCTCCTGTCCCCCCCACCCCCCGCTCATGCCCCGTGTCTACCCTGTTCCCCCCACCCCTACTCATGCCCCGTATCTCCCTCATGTTGCCCCACCCCCGCTCGTGCCCCGTGTCTCCCCTGTTCCCCCCACTCCCGCTCATGCCCTGTGTCTACCTCTTGTTCCTCCACCCCCCGCTCATGCCCGTGTCTCCCTCGTGTTGCCCCCACCCCCCGCTCATGCCTCGTGTCTGCCCTGTTCCCCCCACCCCCGCTCATGCCCCGTGTCTCCCCCACCCCCCGCTCATGCCCTGTGTCTCCCTCACAATTCCCCCACCCGTCTCCCCTGTTTGCCCCCACCCCCCATCATGCCCCGTGTCTCCCCCCTGTTTCCCCCACCCCCGCTCATGCCCTGTGTCTCCTCTGTTCCCCCTCACCCCCCGCTCATGCCCCGTGTCTCCCTCCTGTCCCCCCCACCCCCTGCTCATGCCCCGAGTCTCCCTCCTGTCCCCCTCCAACCCCCCGCTCATGCCCTGTGTCTGCCCTGTTCCCCCACCCCCGCTCATGCCCCATGTCTCCCTCGTGTTGCCCCCACCCCCGCTCATTCCCCGTGTCTCCCCTGTTCCCCCCACCCCCGCTCATGCCCTGAGTCTCCTCTATTCCCCACACCACTCGCTCATGCCCTGTTTCTCCCTCTTCTTCCCCCCCACCCCCCACTCATGTTGTGTGTCTCGATCTTCTTCCCCCATCCCCTGCTCATGCCCCGTGTCTCCCTCTTGTCCCCCCACCCCCTGCTCATGCCCCGTTTCTGCCCTGTTTCCCCCACCCCCTGCTCATGCCCCGTGTCTCCCTCGTGTTGCCCCCGCTCATGCCCTGTGTCTCCTCTGTTCCCCTCAACCCCCCAACCCCCGCTCATGCCCCGTGCCTCCCTCTTCTTCCCCCCCTCCCCCTGCTCATGCCCCATGTCTCCCTCCTGCCCCCCGCTCATGCCCCGTGTCTACCTCTTGTTCCCCCCACTCCCCGCTCATGCCCTTGTCTGCCCTGTTCCCCCCACCCCCTGCTCATGCCCCGTGTCTCCCTCGTGTTGCCCCCACCCCCCGCTCATGCCCCGTGTCTCACCTGTTCCCCGCACCCCCCGCTCATGTCCTGTGTCTCCTGTGTTCCCACCCACCCCCCGCTCATGCCCCGTGTCTCCCTCTTCTTCCCCCACCCCCTGCTCATGCCCTGTGTCTCCTCTGTTCCCCCCACCCCGCTCATGCCCCGTGTCTCCCGCTTCTTCCCCCCCACCCCCTGCTCATGCCCCGTGTCTACCTCTTGTTCCCCCACCCCCCGCTCATGCCCATGTCTCCCTCGTGTTGCCCCCACCCCCGCTCATGCTTCGTGTCTGCCCTGTTCCCCCCACCCCCGCTCATACCCTGTGTCTCCCCTGTTCCCCCCACCCCCGCTCATGCCCCATGTCTCCCTCACAATTCCCCCACCCGTCTCCCCTGTTCGCTCCCACCCCCCATCATGCCCCGTGTCTCCCCCCTGTTCCCCCCACCCCCGCTCATGCCCTGTGTCTCCCCTGTTCCCCCCACCCCCGCTCATGCCCCGTGTCTCCCTCCTGTTCCCCCCACCCCCTGCTCATGCCCCGTGTCTCCCGCACCCTCCGCTCATGCCCCGTGTCTCCCTCCTGTCCCCCCACCCGTGCTCATGCCCCATGTCTGCCCTGTTCCCCCCACCCCCGCTCATTCCCCGTGGCTCCCTCGTGTTGCCCCCACCCCTGCTCATGCCCCGTGTCTACCTCACGATTCCCCCACCCCCCAGTCATGCCCCGTGTCTCCCCTGTTTGCCCCCACCCCCCGGTCATGCCCCGTCTCTCCCCCCTGTTCGCCCCACCCCCGCCCATGCCCTGTGTCTCCTCTGTTCCTCCCCACCCCCCGCTCATGCCCCGTGTCTCCCTCCTATCCTCCCCACCCCCTGCTCATGCCCCGAGTCTCCCTCCTGTCCCCTTCCCACCCCCGCTCATGCCCTGTGTCTGCCCTGTTCCCCCCACCCTCGCTCATGCCCCGTGTCTCCCTCGTGTTGCCCCCACCCCCGCTCATGCCCCATGTCTCCCATGTTCCCCCCACACCCCCGCTCATGCCCTGTGTCTCCTCTATTCCCCCCACCCCCCGCTCATGCCCTGTGTCTCACCTGTTCCCCGCACCCCCCGCTCATGCCCTGTGTCTCCTCTGTTCCCGGCCACCCCCCGCTCATGCCCCGTGTCTCCCTCTTCTTCCCCCACCCCCTGCTCATGCCCCATGTCTCCCTCCTGCCCCCCCACCCCCGCTCATGCCCCGTTTCTACCTCTTGTTCCCCCCACCCCCGCTCATGCCCTGTGTCTGCCCTGTTCCCCCCACCCCCCGCTCATGCCCTGTGTCTCCCTTGTGTTGCCCCCACCCCCCCTAAAGGCCCTGTGTCTCCTCTGGTCCCCCCCGCTCATGCCCCGTGTCTCCCTCTTCCCCCCCACCCCCTGCTCATCATGCTCTGTGTCTCCCTCCTGTCCCCCCACCCCCCGCTCATGCCCCGTGTCTGCCCTGCTGCCCTGTTCCCCCCATCCCCCGCTCATGCCCTGTGTCTCCCTCGTGTTGCAGCCACTCCCCGCTCATGCCCTGTGTCTCCTCTGTTCCCCCCACCCCCTGCTCATGCCCCGCGTTTCCCTCCTGTCCCCCCCACCCCCCGCTCATGCCCGTGTCTCCCTCGTGTTGCCCCCAACCCCCGCTCATGCCCCGTGTCTCCCCTGTTCCCCCCACCCCCCGCTCATGCCCTGTGTCTCCTCTGTTCCCCCCACCCCCGCTCATGCCCCGTGTCTCCCTCCTGTCGCCCCACCCCCTGCTCATGCCCCGTGTCTGCCCTGTTCCCCCATCCCCGCTCATGCCCCGTGTCTCCCTCTTCTTCCCCCCACCCCCTGCTCATGCCCTGTGTCTCCGTCCTTTCCACCCCACCCCGCTCATGCCCCGTGTCTCCCTCCTGTCCCCCCCACCCTCCGCTCATGCCCCGTGTCTCCCTCACGAATCCCCCACCCCCCGCTCATGCCCCGTGTCTCCCCTGTTTCCCCCTACCCCCTGCTCATGCCCCGTGTCTCCCCTGTTCCCCCCACCCCCCGTCATGCCCCGTGTCTCCCTCCTGTTGCCCACCACCCCCCCGCTCATGCCCCGTGTCTGCCCTGTTCCCCCCACTCCCTGCTCATGCCCCGTGTCTCCCCGTGTTGCCCCCACCCCCTGCTCATGCCCCATGTCTGCCCTGTTCCCCCCACCCCCCAGCTCATGCCCCGTGTCTCCCTTGTGTTGCCCCCACCCCCGCTCATGTCCTGTGTCTCCTCTGTTCCCCCCACCCCCGCTCATGCCCTGTGTCTCCTCTTCCCCCCACCCCCGCTCATGCCCCGTGTCTCCCTCCTGTCTCCCCCACCCCCGCTCATGCCCCGTGTCTGCCCTGTTTCCCCCACCCCCCGCTCATGCCCCGTGTCTCCCTCGTGTTACCCCCACCCCCCGCTCATGCCCCGTGTCTCCCTCCTGTTCTGCGCACCCCCCGCTCATGCCCCGTGTCTCCCTCCTGTTCTGCCCACCCCCCCGGTCATGACCCGTGTCTCCCTCCTGTTGCCTCCCACCCCCCACTCATGCCCCGTGTCTGCCCTGTTCCCCCCACCCCCCGCTCATGCCCTGTGTCTCCCTTCTTTTCCCCCTCACCCCCGCTTATGCCCTGTGTCTCCCTCCCGTTTCCCCCACCCCCAGTTCATGCCCCGTGTTTTCCCTGTTCCCCCCCACCCCCTGCTCATGCCCTGTGTGTGTCCTTTTCCCCCCCACCCCCCGCTCATGCCCTGTTGTGTTCTCTTTATACACCCTGCCTTCCCTTTCCATGGTGGCCATCTTGGTAAATGATTTTTCTTCCTACACCGGGATGCCGCTGGCGTCCAGGTTTGGGAAGAAAAATCATTTTTTTTACCACCTGGGGTTCCCACTTTGAGGACCTAAGATGCTAGTGGTCTTCATCTATTGAAAAGGATGTTATGGTGACATTGCACTAATAAAAACCTATGAAATTCAATGAAAAAACTTTGTTAAAGGGACGTTATGGTTAAGTTGCACTAATAAAAACCTAATAAATTCAATGAAAAAACTTTGTTAAAGGGACGTTATGGTTAAGTTGCGCTACTAAAAACCTATGAAATTCAGTGAAAAAAATTTGTTAAAGGGACGTTATGGTTCCAAGTAAAACCGAAAAACCCTTGAAATTCGCCATATATATATATATATATATATATATATATATATATATATATATATATATATATATATATATATATATATATTCTTTTTCCTGTTTGTTTTGTTTTGTCCATGGGGTATTCCCACTTTTATTTAAACTTTCCCGGAATGCCCCCCTCATCCCCATGAACTTGACGGCCCGAAGAGCCAAGAATGCACAAAGTCATTCACTATTCGGACAGCCTCCAGGAGCACCAGTCTCTGACATGTATGCAGAGAAGTGCTCCCTCAGACAGCTGTTCAAACCTTATCAAGTGAATGACTTTATGGATACAGGTGCTTCAACAGTGGTCATAGACCCAAATGCCATGATGGATGCTGTGGACTAAATGCCAAGAAACCACTGTGCTGATGTCATTAGTGATACCACAACATAGCCACATTAGTCATGTAGTACGCTCACAACCATGCACAGCTTTACACAAACACACACTCGTATACATGAAGAACATGCTTACACAGTTCTGTAGATAGAGGACAGATGCATATACATACTGTCAAAAGCTTTTATTATTTTTCTCATTAGCTAAGTCCAGAAACGTTGAACGCAAGGCAAGGAAGAGATAGAGAGCAAGCTTGCAGATGCTTATGGCGACTAACCCTATGGAACTACTGGACTATTTAAGGAGCCTGGCAGGACCAAATAGGACTAACCTATAGGAAACATAGCACAATATACAGAAATCATAGTATAAGTATAAGGAATATCACATAAAGCATCAAGTCGCAGGACAAGAGACAAGAGGAAGCAGAACCAGGCTGCACAGAGCTGGGAGGCCAGGGCTTGCAGCCAAGGTCAGAGCCAAGCAGCACATTTGAAACCTAAAACAATAAGGGGCCATCTGCAGAAAACCGGAATAAATCTTCATAATTGCAGACCACAAGAGCTTGTTTTATGGTCCTCAACCACGTGATGTGGCTGAGCTAGACAATGATCATTCACTGCGAGGGTTGACATGATTTTGGGAGTGATGACTGCAGAGATTTCTGAATGTACTGTATGATCCTTGACGGTTTTTGTGATAAATGACAGTTTTAACTTGCCCTTGGCTGAGTCCTCTGTTTGTTCTGGGGGAAGGGTTGTTGGGCCCTTGGGAGCTGAACGAGTGAGCTTGTAGTAACCCCCAGACCTGACCTCACCAACAATACACTGGATCACCACTTGTTCTCATCTTAGTGCTAGTATACAGTTACCCTTTGAGGGAATGCCTCTTCCATCTGTAAATGCGTTATTTTAAGTTCTTTCTGTGCAAAATTGACATCTCTGTTCTTCAAATAAATACAAATACTAATACTAATAAATGTTCCCAGTGCTTGTAAATTGCACAGAAGGGTCATTATGTTTGCAATTATCCCTGCTTTTTATGAATGACAGGCAGAATTCTCTTTGGATTAGTATGGAATCCACCTGATTTTTGCTGGTGCTAAAAGCTGACAGATTCCATAGGAATCCACAGTATTTGCACCAACATGAAAATGTCATTCTGAAGTGAATGCTTCTGAATTTGTATGTTAGAGATGATGGAGGTGTCGGAAATGGTCATTCTATTCCGTGCCTCGTCTCAACCAAACAAATTAATGAAAATATGGCATGGAGTAAAAATCATCTGTACAATTATTTATGCATACATTTTAAACATGATTTTTTACTCTATTACATAAGGAAAATGTCCTCCATAGAGACCCGCTGAAAACCAAGTGGTGCTTCTCTTAGTTTGTGGGGATGGAAGCCTCTAAGACATATACAATAAAGCAAGACTATATAGCTAATACAAAATAATAATTATGTGACTGAGTTAAACATCACAATTGTTTAGCCTAAGTATGGTTTTTATGGCTTTGCCCTATCAAGTTTGTATGCATAAGGATCCTAACGCCAACTGCTTGGAGCACACCCATTTTATTCAATTTAAAGTCCCTGAAATTTGAGATAAAATTGATAAGGGTACTCATAATATATATATATATATAAGACACTTTAAATAAAGGGAACAAGGTACTAGATGAAAACCATATAGTACCACATTACTCGGATTAAGTGGATTATTTCTCGAAAAAAGTTGCAGGCACTATGCACTTTATGTCATAAATGGCTAATGCACCATGCACTTTACATGAAGGCATAAAACATTTCATACTTAGAGAATTAGGTATTTTATGGTAATTAGAGATTACCACACTACTTGGATCACGTGGAAACCATATAACAAATCTGACATTTGCAGGACTAGTACAAAGTGTGCCGTAGAAGAGACCATACCATTAAGAAGCTATTAATAGTTCATGAAGGATAGTACTGGGTATTACGAAAGTCTGCAATGATTATTTAATCACTGACTTCACATGAACCAAACTAAAGGATAAAATACATCACAGGAACCAAGCCTATCTTAAGATGGCCGCCGGCACACAATCAACTAGTTACAAACATGTAATACCCTTGTTTGTTTCCACTAAATGTCGATCCACATGTCCTGTTTCTACGCCTACAGTCATGTCTCTTTGTATTTTAACACTATGGTGATAGGATACTGGTGTTGTGAGCAAGCGGCGAGTAACGCCGCGAAACGCGTCAACTTTTTGTTGGGAAAGCCGAGATGCAAGGCGGATAATATACGTGTATGCCAACTTTTAACCAATAAAACGGTTATAAAAGATATGCTGGTAGCGATGTAAATTTCTGAAGTATCATCCGAAGGCGAGTGCTCCTCGAATGACTGATGGCAAGTCAGTTGCATGGATAACATATTTCCACGTTGCTACGTGACAACGCGGAGGCAGTACCGGTGGTAACAAGATTCACTGAGCGCACGGAAGATCACGAAAAACAGACGGACGTCCCGGAGCAGCTCGGGCTGACTAATGAAGTGAGGCAAAATACGCAGGATCGGCACAGGAGGCTGTGAACAAAGGGCTCTACACGGCGAAACAAATCTGCAGGTTGGAGAACGTACCGAAGAGTGAAGCCGGGTGAGTCAGCTGTGTCTTTCACCCCCCGTAACTGCTTTTGCCTCGTAACACTTCATGTAACTTACAATTATTTGCTCAGCCTTTTGAGAGACAAACCCACAAACAGCACGATTGACTGCGATTCAGTGCTATTTCTTCGGTCCTTCAGAATACAGAAAAGACATGATTCTGACATCTAAATTGGAATTACAATGAACCAATGATACCAGTCTGATTGAAAATATTTGGTAATAACGAATACAGCATGGCTACTTCCCAAGCCCATAAAGAGCCAACAAGAAAGGCACAAGCCTTAGATTTGTTTAATGAAACACTGAAAATCAGCCATAAAGAACCCAAAACTGCACGGGTAAGTGAAGAGAACAATGAGATCGCTCTTCTTAAAGAATTGGAAAAGTTACAGAGAAGAGAAGTCAGCAAATGGTGGGAAGAGCACTCCCTAAAGAATTATATCGAAGTGGGGAGAATACCACGAGGCTTGAGGATTTTCACCATCCCCTCCTTTGAAGAACAGGACCCGGAGATGCTCCATGAATGGAGCGAAGCGACAAACTGGTGCTCCAAAACTTTTCTTAAGATATTGGTTAAATATGCCGGTGCAGATAGGGCCAAACTGCTGGACAGAATCCAAGAAATGGAGGAGAAACTTAAACTGATACCTGAAAGTGAGGAGGCGATAAAACTAAAATGCAGCATGCTGAAAAACATGACCAAGTATGAAGAGGAAATAAAACAGAGGAAGCAAAGGAAATTCCTAAGAGATAAGGAAGACTACGAACAAGGCAGAGTATATACGTTTGCCAGAAGGTTTGAACAACTAAGACAGAGATCGATCCCAAGGGAAATTACAACATCAGCGGCAAAGAATGGAGAAAGTGGATCCATTTCATCAGCATCTGAATCAGATGCAACTGGTAGTGAAAGTGAAGAGTCGAACATACGGCTTAATTTTTTAGACGAAATGAGACTGCTTTGCCAAAAAAAAGCAAGAGGTGGAGCACAAGCAAACAGCAGAGGCAGAGGAGGCCGAAAAAAACGAGGAGGGGGCACAGGGGAAACAAGTGCCCCGAGCAGTACCTTGGGCAGATCGCTGCGCTCTGGAAAATAGAAAATACAAGTCAAAACACTGAGACAAGTTTTAAAATCATAAACCTGTCGAATCATACCTTGACTGACAATCAAACGAAACTATTAGGTATGGGCTTGAATTTCTGTCCAACATCGGGTTTTGACTATGTACAAACCCGCATAGACTTTGACCATTTCGTCAGAAAATTACGTTTGAAGACATTTTTCTCCACTACTGACTTCTAAGCACGAAAAACCGTAGTACCAGAAGGCAGAACGGAGATAACTATTGCTGAAATTGGGGTCCTTTCCGTTCTGGTGGAGCTTCAGAAAGGTACAACAATCGATGCTGATCAAGAGATGGAATCAATTGATTTTCAAGAGTTGGAGATACGAACAGATTGGATGGTTAAAAGCAAACTTAAACAAAAATCCAAGTTCAATCCCATGATGAATACCGCCAATAACATTGAGGCGTTTCAAACACTGGTAATAGAAGATCTCAAAAAACTCAAGCGTAACAAAGGACATCAAGAAAAAAGTAATCTAACCATGAAGGATAGAGTGGCCCTTAAAGAACTATGCAACCTGACCAACTGCGTAATTAAGCCCTCTGATAAGGGACGTAATATTGTACTCATGACTCGTGAGAATTACATTAAAGAGGCATACAAACAGTTGAATGATATAAACTGCTACGAAAGATGTGATGGAAATCCTACAAAAGAGCTAGAAGAAAGAATAAAGAAGTTTGTAGCAGGTTGGGAGCAAAAAGGCATTCTTACCGAAGAGAACTATAAATTTGTACAAACGACAAACTCCACCACACCCACTATATATTTCCTTCCGAAAATACACAAAAATTGTAAAAAACCACCAGGGAGACCGATTGTTTCCTTAGTAGGGTCAGTTCTGGAGAATATGTCTAAATTCATAGATGAAACTTGATTTCCTTTTGTCTCTACGTTACCTTCCTATCTCAAAGACACCAAAGACTTTCTGTCACGCATTAATAATATTCCTTGGGAATCAAATTTCATGATGGCAACAATGGATGTCGTGTCCCTATACACATCGATTGAGCATGACTATGGGAAAAAAGCTTGTGAGAGATATCTGAACACGAGGTCTCTCAATTATCTTGAACACACGCAGATGATCTTAGAGATGATTGACCTCTGCTTAACCCACAACATTTTCGTCTTCAATGAAGAATACTTCAGGCAAACACAGGGCACAGCCATGGGAACTAGATTTGCCCCGTCGTATGCAAATCTAACTATGGGTTTCTGGGAAGCCTCTGAGGTGTGGACGGAACAAAATCAAGAATCAACTGAAAATGTGGTCATCTGGCTCAGGTACATAGATGATCTGTTTATAATCTGGAAGGGGACCGAACATGGATGGGTCGAATTTGTGAAGCAGTTGAATCAAAATGAGCACAACCTTAGGTTCACTGAAACCCACAGCTTCTCGTTTATCACCTTCTTAGATGTGAATTTACGAATAGTGGAGCAATCGCTTACGTGTGAACTACACAGAAAACCAACAGGGTCAAACACGCCACTTCATGCCAAAAGTGGACATCCGAAGAGTTTAATTTGGAGTGTACCATACGGACAATTCGTAAGGATAAGAAGAAACAGCTCTACTCTGGACACATATGATGCAGAGAGTAAAACCACAGCTAGAGGATTCTTACAACAATGTTATCCGAAGAAAGTCATCGAAAGAGCGTACCTAAGAGCCAGAAGTCACGATAGACAAATTCTCCTGGCGGATAAAGAAAAGACAACGCCGGAAGAGAATGAAGAGACACGTCTCATCCTAACGTATGATAGTAGAACGGCAGAAGTAAAACGAATGTTGCAGAGACATTGGAAAGTGCTCACTAGTGACAAGGACATTGGAAAGTTACTAAAGAAACATCCAGATATCAGCTTTAGAAGGAACCTTTCGATTAAAGACAAGTTAGTTCACAGCTTTATGGATAAAGAAATACTCGATGATGCGAGCTCCTGTCTGAAGAATCGGAAGAAAGGTTTCTACAAATGCACAAGGTGTAATATGTGCAAGCTTGCAAAAAACTGTGCTACCTTGGAGCACCCAGTAACAGGGGCAACTGTACACATCAACGAAAAAATCACGTGCGACACCGAATATGTGGTATACATTCTGTCATGTAAGTGCAACAAGTGGTACGTGGGAAGCACCAAGTGCAAATTGAAAACAAGAGTGCAACAACATGTCAGGGCTATACACAAAAAAGATGCAAACTATCCAAAGGCCAAACACTTTACTGAATGCCACGAGAACAACATGGAAAGTTTCGCATTCTTTGGAATCCATGCCATTGATAATGGCCCTAGAGGAGGAGACCGAGAAAAAAAGCTACAACAACAAGAAACTCGTTGCATTCTATATTTCGAAACAAAACAGCCAAGGGGCCACAACATGGACGAAGAACTTTATACCTTTCTAGGACATTGATTTTTAAGATCAATGGCCCATATGTCTGATATATAACTGATTAGAAGTGATTTCATTAACTGGTTTCCAATAAGTGTGAATCCAGATTTGTTGCAGATTTTTAACTAAATGTTTATCACATGTGTTGTGGTGATGGGTATTTGTGTGCTTTTTGTGGAGAGCCACGATTGTGGATTGTTGTATATTTTTAAAACATTTGGACCAGTATGAACTGACACATAATGTAGGCTAGAGACATGTAGGTAACAATAATTGGGATATTTCCAAAAAATTAATCTGATCCGAGGTTGCTAAGCACTAACCACCAAGCACTTTATGGACAATTAAGTCTTTATGCACGTAAGCACCTGGCACTTTGACAAACTGCAGGCACTAGGCACTTTATTTGACAAATGTCGAATGCACTATGCACTTTATATTAAGGCATAAGACACTTTAAATAAAGGGAACAAGGTACTAGATGAAAACCATATAGTACCACATTACTCGGATCAAGTGGAATATTTCTCGAAAAAAGTTGCAGGCACTATGCACTTTATTTCATAAATGGCTAATGCACCATGCACTTTACATGAAGGCATAAAACATTTCATACTTAGAGAATTAGGCATTTTATGTTAATTAGAGATTACCACACTACTTGGATCACGTGGAAACCATATAACAAATCTGACATTTGCAGGACTAATACAAAGTGTGCCGTAGAAGAGACCATACCATTAAGAAGCTATTAATAGTTCATGAAGGATAGTACTGGGTATTACGAAAGTCTGCAATGATTATTTAATCACTGACTTCACATGAACCAAATTAAAGGAAAAAGTACATCACAGGAACCAAGCCTATCTTAAGATGGCCGCCGGCACACAATCAACTAGTTACAAACATGTAAAACCCTTGTTTGTTTCCACTAAATGTCGATCCACATGTCCTGTTTCTATGCCTACAGTCATGTCTCTTTGTATTTTAACACTATGGTGATAGGATACTGGTGTTGTGAGCAAGCGGCGAGTAACGCCGCGAAACGCGTCAAATTTTTGTTGGGAAAGCCGAGATGCAAGGCGGATAATATACGTGTATGCCAACTTTTAACCAATAAAACGGTTATAAAAGATATGCTGGTAGCAATGTAAATTTCTGAAGTATCATCCGAAGGCGAGTGCTCCTCGAATGACTGATGGCAAGTCAGTTGCATGGATAACATATATATATATATATATATATATATATGATTTGATCTGAGAAGGTATTGGAAGTAAAGATTAATGAAACTCCATCCACACTGACATCTAGCATCTCTTATTTCCAACTTTTAATTAATTCACTTTTTTAAGGAGGTATCTAATGAAGGTGGTATCTAATTCCTCTTCGCACATTAGATGGATTTTCTACAAATATATTTTAAAACATCATGCCATCCATCGTAGTGGATTTCCAACCTAGAGTTAATACGTCCCCGGATATCCAAATGTGTCATAGGAGCTGAAAACAGGCAGTCATTGTGGCTCCTGTAAAGACATTGGGCCTCATTACGAGTGAGGCGGAACGGGTTAACGGGCTCCGCTAAAGGAGGCGGACCCGTTAAACCCGTTCCGCCTCATTATAATCTCCCCTCGTGGGACCCGGTAAGTAACGCCTGCTCACACCAGGCGTCCTTACCGGGTCCCGCGAGGGGAAGAGGGAGCAAACAACGGGCCGCTCGTAATGGGCCCGTTGTTTGCACCCTCTCCCATTCCCATTGAGCCCTAAGGGGGCTCAGATGGGGAAGGTCCGGGCCCGGGTTCCTGGAGGTAGGAATTACCGGGCCCTCCAAACTCGGAATGGCCCAGTAATTCCCCATTCTGGGAACCCGGACCCGATTTCGGCGGCAGCCATGCCACCAATAGCGGCATGGCTACCGCCGAAGTCGTAATGAGGCCCATTGTCAGCGAATCCAACTCCAATCAAGAATGATCGACCCAGCTTCCATGTGCAGCATGTGTAATGGAGAAGATTGTCACCACCCAGCCACAAGCCTATGCGTTAAAACGTGGTCTTTTTCAAGATTTAAAATCTGCCTTTGACCATAGGAGAGGCACAGAAACTGCCATCCTTGATATTTCAGGACAATGGTGAGGTAGGGGGTTTTAGGCAATCCAGTTGCACCTATCTTGTTAGATTTTTTAGCAGCATTTTATAGCATCGACCATGAGATGCTGATCGATTGGCTCTTTAATATGTTCAGAATTACTGGTCCAGCCTTAAATTGGATCTGGTCTTTCCTGCATGGCAGGGTGCAGCAAATTAGTTGATAACCAGTTGCTTATTAACCTTGTTCAGAGAGCAGGACATGAGGGAGAGTAGGTAGCTGTATGGTTAGGGCCCATGCCTGGGTGACTCACTCTGCCATAATGCTAGAAAATCAGAGGTCCTATTCCTGGCTCTGATACTGCACTGAGATCCCCCCTTCTTTGTACTTCGCTGCAAACCCTAGGACGTGTTGTTAGCGCTGTTGTTAAAAGTGCCCATTACCATTTTCGCCTTATTGCAGATGTATGCCTCCTGCTCAGCCCTGCCCATAGAGGTGCTCTGAACCAGACTCTTGCTCTTTTTAGGTTCAGCTATATGCACTAGTGTTTGCATGTTTATTGAAACGAAAGTGTACATAAACAGCAGATGTGCTATTAAGCTATTAGGTCATATGAAGCAGAAATAAATGTGAGCAAGTTACTCTTCACAGACAGAAGCTGGGTTGGCTCCGTAGCATCAACAGATTAAACTCCAGGCAGTATACATATTAAGGAATGCACAATTGGCTATTGGTCCGTAAAGGTTGCCAATGCATGCAGTGCCTTATCGTCCAATCAGAATGTTGCACTCTCAATATGAGCACCGGCTTGTGCGCATGAGAGTGTATAAACACAAGTGTGGTGGCAAATGTCCCCAAGCATGGGGTATTAATGTGTGGAATTATGTGCCATTACGCGACTGTCAACTGACCTTTCATGAATCATTCATGAGGAAAGCAAAAGCATATTTGAAGGAACATTGGTACCATGTGAATGGACACACTTTCCTGGCCTGATGTACTGTGACCTGCATTTGGACTTTTAAGATGGGTGTTAGTAGGGTTTGTTTTATCTATTTTTTGTCTGTTGGACGTTTGTTCTGTTTTTTTTTGTGAGTGCATAAAAGGTACGTTTTGCTTTTTGCACACTTAAGAAAATAAATAAATGAAGGACATCGGGGACTGTGCTTTCTTTGTACCATTCTAGGGCAGAGGACTGCCTCCTTGCCACAGAATTACCCCTCTCAATGTCCATACTACTCCGACATTGGGCCATTACACAGGGCACACAACGGTAATCAGCCTGTGTCTGGAACCTTTGACTGGGCTCTCTTTGTATGTATTACCTGTGAAGAAATAATTGTTACACAATTCACTTAAAAGAAAGCTGAAGGTGAAAAGGCATTGGCAAAAACCAAATGGGAATTAAAGGACTTCTTTTAATAATGAAAAAAACTCGTGAGAAGGTGGTGTTGTTATGCTGTTTGGATTTTATTTTAGAAAGATCCTTTCCGAAATGTGTACTGAAAGTGTTTCTGAGGCCCAGCATGGTGGCTGGAGATAATTGTAAGGATACGAATCTGGGTAGTTAAATTCCCCATTCGTATGCTGTGCACATTGTAACATCTGGTAGTTGGAAAATTGTTATTGTTGCCCATGTACGTCTTAAATGGATATCATTCCCCAATTCTCTGACATAGTGACTCATATTGCCATCTTTGGATTTGTTTTCCACCTTCACTTTCAGTGACAGATTGCGCTGCCAGTTTAGAAAATACCAGAGTTGCCAATAGAGCATTTTGGTGCATTGGAAGGTGGCGGTCGCCACTCAGGGAGACGATTGGAGAGGTACAGAGAAACTGCTCATCAAAATCCCAACTTTTCTATCATGAATTCAGTGTCGAACCTGCTTTAAGTTTGAGTTCCTAGCGAATTAAGTTCCTGTGAGTAGACTGATAGTAACTTTCTTCTTTAATGGGAAAATGAAACCAAGTGCAGAACTTTGTTTGTTAGTATGATAAATGGGGTGTCATATGCAAGTATTTTTTTGTGTGAGACATCCTTGCATCTCCTTGTAGACAACCTTAAGCCACGGACGTATAGGGAGATTTCTTATGAAAGAAATAATAAAAGGAGCTTTTTTTTAAAGGTAACTCCTGGCCTTAAGCGAGCTGACAAGATTTCTTCTAGAGTGTGTTGGTGTCAGTGGTGTCACTAGGCCAAAACACAAAAACATTGGTCCTCCCAATAAGATACAAATCCACTGTGACAAACAAATTCAACCAGCCTGGTAGATACGCCTCAAGCTCCTCTCTTACAGAGGCTTCCCCTTATCCAGAGTTATACGTACTGACCAGGTATCATAGCCAGTATTATGTTCTTCTTCAAATATCCTGTTGCCTTTTACCTTAGATAGATCTGTTGCCCTCAATCTGAGGGGCTTTAGTGAGGAACAGGCGTGGATCTCGCACTTTCACACAAGAGGCTAGATGTATAAAGAAGTGTACATGCCCCCCCCCCAATCCTTTCAGCTGCCATAAAAGGGTCGCTGTAGAACACTTATATTATTCATTCCCACCATTCTATTTACATAAAGTGCCAATCTGATAAGTTGTAAATGCAGGGGCGTAGGAGACCCATAAAATCTGGGGGGACAGGGGACACCTTGGGGATTTTTTTAATGTTTTATTTATTTGTTGTGTTTTCGTCGAATAACTCGACTTTTCACAAAATTAAAATAGCAGTACGTATTAAATTACAGATATCATCACCGTATAAAACAAGAGAAAAGAAAACCGAAGAAAATGAAGAAAAAGAAAAGCAGTGCAGAGTATAAAATCCTCCCAGCGATGGATCTTTTATAATACTCTCACCTGCGCCTTAAGTGCAGATGCTTTATGGAGTTTCGCCAACCCATCCTATCCTATTCCACTTGAACCCTCAATGATGGTACATGAGTGTGCCCCTTTACAGCAGTGTATTGCTGCAATCATACCTCGGCACCAGAGTATTCGCTGGATTTACATGGATAGCAGAACAAGTGCTGTTTTGTATCTCGAGGCACTGCTTTATTTTTTTCTGGATCACCCAGATGGCTTATGGTGGCCTCTATTAAAACTTGTCTACAACTCATTATTCAGCTGGTGGTGGGTACCAAAAATGCAGTTGCATCCCTATTTTAAAACAAGCGTTGGCATCGCCAACCATTTGGGCTTTAATGTAGGCATGAAAAAGGCACTTGCCAACCACCGCCATAGTGGTATTAGGCACCCACTGATGTTAATAGCATTGCCTGGCAAATACCCATAATGTATAGACAAGCAAACACTTGCCATTGCTGGTTTTTAGCAGGACTCAAGTGAAGGAAATGCATAGTGCTAATAGAGTGATTGATTGATTTTTGATTGATTGTTTATTTGTATAGCGCCTATACACAAAGTGTTTCAAAGCGCATCAATGGGGGTGGGAGCATGGGAGAAATACAGTTACATTCTTACAGGTCCTTGAAACAATTAAGAATGTGAAGAATAACTATCATAATCAGCCTGACAACATTTCAGATAGTGCAAGTGCAATGAACAATTAAGGAGAAAAGGAGTGGATGAAGGCATCCCTGGATGAGACATTTGTATTACACCAGTAGTATGTTCCCAGCTCCAATTAAGTTATTAACTAGACAAGGCTTTGTAGTAAACATCACTAAGTCAGTGGCTTTATCTAAACCAGAACTGGCACTTCCTGTTCCCTTTATAGATCATTCTAGTGTTTTTTTAAAGGAATAGCTTATGGCGTAAAATGAGTCTGCAGCCTGCGTGGCATCCATCCACCAAAAACCCATGAAAGTTGCTAAAATAGCCCAAATAACATGATGCTGTGTCGCAAGGCAAGATGCCACGGACACTGGCACACGCTCCCACTACAGGCCATTTTAGAGGCGAATATATACCTCATTTAAGGTTAGTCCTGACTTCAGACCTAGACTGCAGGTAGGATTGAGTGAAAAGGGAGTTGATGCAGGAACAACCTGCTGTGACTGTCTCTTCCTGGAGAGGAACAAGACAGGAGCGCAGATGACATTGGGAGAGTGCAAAGCCCGAGCTCCCACGTTCCCTCTAATAAATCCTCCTCATGCCAGTCTGCACCTGGGAGAGGGGGGCCACTTTGTGTATTATCAGGCCCAATCAATGTTCAGACAGATATGGTGTAGTGTATATATCTGCAATTATTTCAACAAACGACTTCTTATCGTCCTCGTGCAGGCCTCGTGAGCATGGATCAAGTGTTAAAAAAAGAGGCATTCGCGACTTCACCCTTTATCTGGAAACATGAGGCGAGGCACCATTCTTCCTTGTACATATCTCCCCTCTGTACCCTTCTCTACTCCACATTCCCATCTGCTGTACACCCCTTTCTCCAAGGTCCCTTCTCAGCACCCCACAGCAAGTCACTCCTCTCACACACTGCCCTCTGCACTTTCTCACTTGTCTGTACTTCTCTCTCATTTGCAAAACCCAAAGCACCCCCTATGCCATTTCTGCCCTACACCACTCTCCCTGTGTTCTGGTCTTTCCTGTACCCCTCTCTCCCCTGCACACACTGGTCACCCTGTGCTGCAAACCATCCCTATCTTTCATCTGCACTCCGTTCTTGTTCCCATCTCTCCCCTCGCTTCCTCTTCTATTTTTCTGTCCTCTGCTCCCTTTCTACCCTTTTTCACTTTGCAGTCCCACACTCTAATGCAGCCCAGTCCCTCGCTTACCATTCCCCCATGGCTAGCACCCCACAACTCTCATCTACACTTACTCAGCACTTTCTCCTCAGTCTTCAGAGCACCCTCAATATCCTGGCTTACATTTCACAGGTTGTCACTTGCACGCCTTGCATGTCCAACCACTCCATATAGGTTCTCAGAATAAAATGGAAGAGGCATGCCAGATCCATGACCTTAAAAGGGCCTATTGATACCTACAAGCATTAACTCTTAAGAAATAGTCAGGAGCATGGCTATTTGGAAGGGGGGGCAGACACAGAAGTCACTAAATCCACGTACTGCCTATGCTCTGCCCCCAAAATCTGATCGCACTGCGACCACTCACGTACGCTGACAGAAACAGCTATGCTGAATAAAACAGGATGAAGCTTAGCCAAGACCTATAGAAGATTAGCGCCTGATTTCTTTTAAGAGATGCGTAGGATGGGCACCAACAAATGGTTTATTTTGGGCAGGGACACAGTTCAGGTCTGTGCTGATAATAGTTTGTTTTATGGAAAATAATAACACTTTGGTCATAGTGCTTCATGCTAGATGCTTTTCGCTTCTAGGCAATGTAATTACAGGTATTATTACCCTCATTTGAACAGTAGTGAATTTATGAAAGGTTAAGTGGACGCTGCTGCTGGGTTTGAACTAGCGAAATGCAGGTTGCCCTCATGTCAGAGACCAAGCTTTAGGTGTGGTACCATCCAAGCTTCAAGCAGGTGTGAGTTGTTGGGAAGAGGTGGAGGGTTGTGCCTTAAGTGAGGCCTACTGATATTAGAGTATACATCAAGTATTTTCCCTTGCCTACTTTAGACATTACTATGGAAAAGAGCACACATCCCACGTAGCGGCCTTTCTTGAGATTGGCTCATCCTCATTTTACTTTATATGGTTTCATGAGGATTTGGTATACAATGTCAGGCTGATAGCTCAGGCAGTGTCTGCACTTTGCAAGCCAGGCCTGGGGTACAGAGACATCTTGTAGAAAATCCGGTCTTTGCCAGATTGTGTGATCCTGGGTGAATCGTGTGACCCCCCCGCTGTACATTATTTTCTCTATATGTTTACTTGAAATCACCTAGAAGTGACTCAGTTGGCAGTGTACACCATAACCAAATGCCTCAATTGTAAATGTTCTAACATAGTTTCTTGTTGCTGCATGTATGCTAAGCATGTTGAGTGAGTGTCAAGAGGGACAAAGTGTTACAGCAATAGATGTCACCTCCAGCTGGGGGACCGGGTCGCATTTTGGGAAGCAGTTATAGATACAGAGAATTTGTAATGTTTTTTTGGAGAGAAACGTATCAGGTGCAGTCAGCGTGATCCAACTGTAAGGAAATAAAGTACAAACAATCTCAAAGTAACCGGACGGTTTAGGGGCACTAGCATAGTGTAAGCAGCAAAAATAATCGTCAAGCCCTTCTCCTTAAAAAAGGCAATAATTAATATATTAAACAGTGTTGTGGCATTTGTAAAGAAACTGCATGTACATGTCAATATATACCGGTTCCCATTGTGCACCCTTGATCCTCTGCTGTATAGGTGAATGGCCTCCGTATTTATTTGTGCGGCCTTGCAAGCCTGTGTTGGCCAATGCTTGGAGCTTAAATGTGAGCCCTGGCTGCCCATCAGTAAGGAACAAACAAAGTACCGTTCCAAAATGGGATGTTCCTCTTTGGCAGCGGCTGGGGTACACTTTCATGGATTGAAAAACCTGAGGGCGGCACTGGCAGGGCCTCAGGTTTTTCAATTCATGAAAGTGTGCCACTGCCAACGTCTCATATACAGTTTATAAACACACGCGGCACGTTGCAAACTGATCCGGGAATCCTGGCCTCTTGAGGCCAAGATTCCCTGATGAGTTTTGCAAAGCGCTGCGCATGTTTAGAAACTGTATATCTGAAATTGACACATTGAATTAACCCCAAATAAATCCACTGCCGCCGTCAGATATACAGTTTATAAACACAAGCGGCACGTTGCAAACTGATCAGGGGATCCTGGCCTCTTAATGTTTCATCATGAAACATTAAGAGGCCAGGATTCCCTGATCAGTTTTGCAATGCGAAGCGCAAGTTTAGAAACTATATATGATATTGGCACAGCCGCCCATTCCCTCCAATAAATCCTCCCCATGCCAGCTTGCACCTGGGAGAGGAGGGGGTGAGGGCACTTGACTGACTTACCTTACGGTAGCTGCTGCCTGCTCAGCCTGTTCTCACTCTGTCTCCCTCGATAACACACACGCTGTCACAAGCACAAAGTCACTGGAGCACGCCTTGCTGCCTGGCTTCTCCTTCATTCTGAAAAACAAAGTCTGAGGGTGCGCAGCAGTGCACTGCGCAGGAAGGGCAGTGCAGTTGGTTTGTTCCCCGGCCTGGGCACGTTCATTATGCACAGGCGTGGGGCAGGCGCAAGGCAGCAGCAGAATTTGCACACAGTCAGTCTACTGTAAACTTGCTAAAGTAAAAGTAGACTGTACTTGCCCATGTATAAATGCACATGTTAAAAACATCAGCAAGTGTCAGAGGATGGGAGATAAGGGGTGTGGAGCTACCCAGTGACTTCACGCATTAGCATAGGAGCACTACAAGCTGTTCTGAGAAGCATGCATTTTTGGTTGCGAAAAACCGCTCCACGGGAAATAAAGAATACACGCCCCCCAATTTCTCCTTTTGTACTATGCCTGGGGAAAGGATGAGAGCTCTGACAGACACCACTCTAAATTGACCAGGCATTGTGCCCAGTGGGATCTGCTTTGCCCATCAGGGAAACACCAATTGGGAAAAAACAGCGTTTGTCAGATGTTCGTCAAGTGGTCTTGGTGTTGGCCAAAATCTCTAGTAATCTTTTCAGAAATGTGTTGCAGTGTCTCCAGCAGCCCTCAAATCGCCCTCACATGGCACACAAAGGGACAGCTAAAGTGAACCACATTCACCAGCTTTTAAGGCAGTTCCATCATTTTGGTGTGAGTAATACTGCTCAATCCATGCATGAATTTCTTCATGGAAAGGTCTATGAGATGCAGAGCAAGAATGATCAAAGGTGGAGTGAGGAATTCACACAATGTACGTTAATCAGTGTTCGCCATTCCTTGGCCTAGAAGGGCACCGTTGGCACAGAAAGATGAAGCTAAAATAGGCTGACAGAGAAAGCAACTGGGTGTGGGGGAGGAGTGCATTACATGTCTGAGAGTGGGTAGAATGTGAAACCACACAATACTGCGATCTTGCATTCACAGTATCTCTGTACCCAGAGTGGGTACACCTTTCTCAAGAGAAAATGAACGAGTCTGGGCACAGGGCTCTAGAATGAACAGTTATCTCATAATTTGTTAAAACTGCTTCGTGGCACTAGCAGCCAACTCAGTGGAATGTAAGGGCTGCACATGATTTCCGTCTACTTTGAAGGCAGTCACAGGCAAGATGTTTGTTATTATGCATCTTCAAATGCTACAAATCTTTGCAAGAGGTTCTTCAAGGTGTCCCATGGGTTCAGTAAAGAACTGTCAAAGCATAGCCCATGGTTAATACATTTCATATTATTTAATATATTTCTTTTTAAAACAGTAACCTAATAAAGCTGCTAACAACCCACCTGTGAAGTTTGGACTATTTTGAAACACAAAGATTCAAGAGACAAACAGTGTGCTTGTCACTGGCTGTATAGATTTAATGTAATCACAATGCCATTAATTGTTAAATCTTCAAAATTACAAAACACTTACAGTGCTGATTTTCAATCTCCCAAAGGATAAGTAATAGCTTCAGGTTTTTATACTATGTTTTATACTATGTTATTACTATTTTAACAAGCATTGACAATGACAAATGTGTTGGCTTGTGTGTAGTCATGGGAAAGGCCTTAGCCAAGCACTGTCATAGTGGTATTATCTGGCCATCAATAGTAGCAGCTGCAAAATGGTGCGAATACCTGGGCATATAATAGCAGTGCTTGGCAAACGCCTAATATCTATACACAAGTAAAGACTGCTGGCTTTGCCAATGCTTGTTTTTTAACAGGACTTCTGTGAAGGACATGCACAGTGCTTATAAATCAAGTGGATGAAGGCAGATCTGGCTAAGACATTTTTTATTACATGAGTAGCACATATCTAGCTTTAATTAAGTCATTAACTCTCAGAAGATTGCTTTGAAAAAACCCCCACTGACAGCACATTGTTTCATGGCAAGTCTTGATAAAGCTAGCTCAAAGCGATCCCAGAGGGATGTGTTTTTGGCGGGGATGGGCAGGAAGTGGGTGGGAATGGCCATAGGGGTTATCATGGTCATGAGCAGTCAATGGGTGGGTAAATAACCAAACAACACCTACAATCGTGTGTCCCTCCTCAAAGCCCTGGAGGACTATATCACCTTTAAAGCAATGACCATTGTCCATCACTGTACATATGTATACGCAGCCGTATACCTAGAAAACCAAATAACCACATACGAACCATGCCACACCTTAAGATCCAAGGTTCAAGGATTTGTGAAAGTAACACATTCCAAAAAAGCCAATGGACTTGGACGAGCATTCCCTACAAAAGCGGCATCTAAGTGGAACGAGCTCCCAAACAGCCTAAGGCTAGAATCAAACTACCGATCCTTCACGAAGAAACTGAAGACACTGTTGTTCAAATAAAGGACCTGCTTAAATACTAATGTCCATGTAATGTAATCTAATCATACCAGTAATCTTACTCTACTGTCCCATCACTTTTCTGATGTCCTTGTCTTCATGTAATGCGTCCTGATGCCTGTGGGCTTCGGCGCTATAGAAATAAATAAATATTCCATTTTACCCTAGCTGTACTGTAATGCAATAGTTTTGACTTATAAACAGTGCTTTAGTGCCACCTAATATACAAAACTAATAAAATGAAATAAACATACAACATGATCAATAAGTAAAGGGAAAAAAGAGGAGAGATTTATTTAGACGTATACCTAAATCCAATCAATATAAGTTAAATTGATACTTGGTACTACTCAATAGTTTATATTGGTTTAAATTGAGTTTAGGCCCTTAAGAAGCATGCCCCTTGTGAGAATGTTTGGGACACAAGTTGTTTTGGTTAAAATATTTTATAGATCTAGTTTAGAAAACAGTTTTTGTTTGTTGTCTTCTTTAATTTCTACTGATACCGCTCTCCTCAATGTCAGCAACTTCATCTCTTCTGCTCGGTATGCAAACATTCTCATTCTTCTCGACCTCTCTGCTGCCTTCGATACTGTCAACCATTCTGACGTTTCTCTCTACTTCAACTCTTCTTGGCATCAGAGATGAGGCTGTCGCTTGGTTTGATTTGTACCTTCCCCCAGGCACTTTCAGGTGTCCTGGCCCAGCCATGCCTTCCCACTCATTCCCCTTGCTGTTTATTTCTTTATTGATTGTGCATTTGCTTATACATCAAGACATTGGGCCTCATTACACGGACGGCGGTAAGCGTTTACCGGTACCGGTAAGGGCACCGGTACCGGTAAACCCTTACCGCCTTACTACGAGGTCCCTTTGCGGGTAGGTACTTAAACGCCTGCTGTTTAGCAGGCGTTAAAAACCAACCCGCAAAGGGACCAGGGTGCTAATTACGGTACCGCAATTTGCGGCACCGTAATTAGCGCCTTTCCCATTCCCATAGAGCCCTATGGGGCAAAAATGGGAATGGGGAAGGGCAATGGGGGAAGGGGGAATTACCGCCCTGCCAACCTTGGAATAAGGCGGTAATTCCCCTTTCCACCAAGGCGGTGCCGGTATTTTACCGGCATGGACCAAGGTGCTAATAGCACCTTGGTCCTCCGCCTACCGTGTAATGAGGCCCATTGTGTTTCAGAGTGCCCCTGTTGAAGTTCTCTAGGGGTCTGTCCTTGGTCCACTTCTCTTCACTCTCTATTCTTCAGCTCTTGGCGCCCTGATCTCCTCTTGCAGCTTCTCTAATCAACTCCTCACTGATGACACTAAGATCTTCTTCTCCTTTCAAACTTTATCCGGCAAGCTGTTGTTAAAAATGTTAGACTGTCTCTCTGCCATTCAATATTGGATGGCGTCGCACTCGCTCATGCTCAGCTCCAATAAGACTGAAGTTCTCTACTTTCCAGCCATATAGGCTATTTTTTCCCCTTCTCCTCTTCTTCTCTTCTCTCCTACTACCTACTTACTCTGCTTCTGCTCGTAACCTTGGTGTCATCTTCGACCCATCATGCAACTAGTCACTCCTTATCTCTAAAACCTGTCACTGCAGCCTGACACAACCTCCTCAATATCAGAAAAATCGATCATCTTCTTCCTTTCAATACTGCTAAACAGCTAATCTCCTCTTTAGTCCTTTCTAGGTCTGACTACTGTGCCAGTGTCCTCTATGGCCTTCCCAACAATGCTTCTTCACCTCTAGACAAAGTCCTCAACTTCGCCATTGGCACACTTTTCAATCATTCTCATTTACCTCTAGCTCCTCTACCCATCGCTAAATTGGCTAGCTATTTACGAAACAAAGGTCTAAGTATAAACTTCTTCTCATCATCTTCATAACTATCCATGGAGTCACCCTACCCTACCTATCTGCTGATCTCACTGTCTACTCTGCTCCTTGCTGATTAAGATCATCCTCAGCTCACCTCCTTGACACCACTCGATCCCCCTGTGGTCCCTCTCATTTGCACTCCCCATCTCTCCTTGCTCCCCTACTCTAGAATGCTATTCCTCTTCTTCTTGGTACTACTCCAACTGTACCACTATTTAAATCCAACCTCAAAGCTCTCCTTATTTCTGAAGAACCTGTTTCCTAGCATTCTATGCTACTGCATCGCCATGTTTTCCTCTCTCCTTAGCCTTCATGGACATCCCTACAGCACTTTTCATCACCACTCCATCCTTAATTCAATACTTTCGCCAGAATCCCTGTAGTGTCTGAGCGGGATATCTGCATTGTTATTTGTAAGGGGTGTGTCCTGAGGGAAGAGGAAGGACTGGGATGTGACATGGGGAGGAAGGGCAGAGTAGAGAAGGTTGCTAAGGAACAAACACACGTTAACCCAGTCTCTGTGTCCACCCCTTTATTGGGAAGAGGCGCTGTGTGGGAATGTTGTAATAACCAGCGGAGGTCACACTGTATTTAGGACAAAACATTGACGATGATGTGGATGACCCGCATTGCATGCCACAACTGCTTTGGATGGCAGAGGCGGGGCAGCACGAAGGCGGCACGACAGATGTGCGCTCCACCGGAGAGGTGTCCGAGTGCCACGTCACCATCAGCCTGTCGTGCTGCAGAAGCAGCCGTGAGGCCAGGGCACTTACAGCCTATAAAATAAGGAACGAATGAATGGTAAGTGGATGAGGCAGCAATAAAGAGGGGATAAGAAGAACGTGAGCAACTCAGGTGCTGTGGAACAGAAACATATAAAGGCTGTGAGAGTGAGAGAAAGAAGATGGGCGTATACAGCCCATTAGAGTGGTGAGCAGGAACACCAAGGCGCAAGAAGGCTGAGACCATAGGACATCTCCTACACCACAAACCACCACAAAATACGGTGCTGCAAACCCTAACATGTGTCAAGAGGACATACCAGCCACAGGGGCAGCGACCCCACAAAATCCATTTCAGGCACACTTGCAGGAATCCTTATCTTTACAGCTACCAAGGGCATTTGACTTAACCGAAACAAGTAACATCGGACCCATGTGGTTGAGATGGGTGAGAGATTTTGAAGTTTATATCGATGCGCTTGGTCCCCTCGACAACCATAGAAAAACAAATGCCTCCTCGCGTTAGCAGTACGACCGGCCACAAGAGACATTCCTTTATGAATTACCGGAAAGACATTGTGGACACCTTGGGAGGCCTGAGAACAGCGTTAAGAGACTATTTCACGCCACGCATGAATGCTGACTATGAGAGACACGTGTTGCACACCACAACATCAAACAAAGGGGATACCATGGATGTGTTTGTGATGCAGCTACAAGTAAGAAGAATGAAACACTTTGCAGTTCACAATTATTCGAATGATGAAGACATAAGGTCCCAGATAATTGCAGGTTGTGAATCAATCCATTTCAGGAAACAGCTACTCCAGAAGCCATGATTCCTGTAAGAAATCCTGATGCTAGCACACCTGCAAAGGACAGTAGAACGCTAAATCGAGGCAATGAATACATCGAAAATACCCTGGTTGACACCAGCTATGGTAAATAAGTTGGCAACAGTGACACATCCACAAAGTCAGTTGGATCAATTCTGCTTCTGGTGCGGATTCAAGTTCCTGCACAAAATCAATTGGGCAACTGTGCTCAGCCCATGGAGGTGAGAATCACTTCAAAGCAGTGTGTGGAACGTCTTGTAGCTTGACAAGAGGGGATATGATGGGCCCGTCGGTCATAAGAATGGGGGGGAGGTCAGTGGCAGCGACTGCCGCCACGTTTGCATTTTCTCACTTCCTTGTAAAGGAGTGCCAAAGGAGGGCAGAAATATCCACGGAAGAGCAGAAAACACCCGAAAGGTGGAAGTCATGCTCATCGGCTTCATGGTAACGCAGGCTGTTGCAACTCCATGTAAGATAGCTAATTGAACTGTGGTCATGGAATTCCCACACCTAGACCTGTTGGTATCACTGACCCCGCCCCCTCCGGCGCTTCACAAACTGGGACTGCTGCCATGTGTATAGACACAACAAACTGTCATGGGCAGAAATCACAACTGCACTGCACACATGTCACCACGGCTCCATGCCTTTCGGTGCCGCACCACAGGAGCACCAACTACAACTGTGTGCCAGCCATCGCTGCACTACTGTATCACGTGTGCCTCCTTCAACATGCACACTGTACCGTTGGAGCACTCACTCGAACTGTGTGGCACTAAACTGTAATCCCGAGCCTCAAGTTTGCTGTATTACTATAAACATGTAACAGTGTAATGTGATATTACACTATAGACTCTTGTGTGACACTGTACCATTAAATCGCTCACTGTAAATGTATGTCACTAAGATGGAATCCTGTGCCACTGTTTGCTATATTACTATAAAAATGTAACTGTGGACTGTGCTATTAGACTATAGACACTCATGTGCCATGTGTTCCCCGCTCCCCTGTCCAGCCTGCACCCACATTGGCCGGCCACTCCATGGCCTGACCAGTCTGCCCAAATCCTCCCCTGACCGCCCCCTGAAACCAAGTGCGCCAAGTGCATACAAGAACTATGGCCATAATCTGCTATTGGAACTGTCAATAACTACCCATGTATGACTATGGTCACTGCTGTCACCTCTAACACAGGCAGCCCTGGCATTTTACAAGATGACCTCTCACAGTGGCCATGTGTAACATTACAGCACCCCTGCACCCCACCTGGCCAACTTCAAGATCCTTGAGTCACTGTTTATTGCTCCTGAACAGCTGCCAGGATGGCCTCCTCTCCTCAGACTGGGAAGGGACCTGTTTGTTCATTGCACCTCCCGCCCTTGGAGGAGAATGCCTGTTATTCTTTCTTCACCAAGCAACTTGTCTCCTGACCCGCGAAGGGGAAGGGACTTGTTTGTTCAGCACACCTCCCGCCCTTGGAGGAGAATGCCTGTTATTCTTTCTTCACCAAGATCCTTGTCTCATGACCTCAGACGGGGAAGGGACTTGTTTTTTCATTATCCCACCCACCTTTGTAGAACAATCCCATGTATCTTTTTTCACCAAGCCCTTTCTTTATGCAGTTTATGAACCCTGATCAGAAGACATGATAGGGTCCTGCAACTTCCTGCTTCTCCCAACCTCAGCTTTCCAGCTTGGAAAAGCTGTTTGCCTGGGGTGCTGGGGACAGGGGGACTTCTGACAGTATAAGAAGGTGACTATAACAAGGCTCTAGGTCTTAACTGGCCAACCACCCCACGACTCTGTCGAAGCATGCTGCTGAGCTTTACTGTGCTGCCTACTCTATATTCCTGTTCAGCCCTGTGATACCTGGACACACAGCAAATCCTCACCCATCTTTCCTCCACTGCACATCTAACTTGTGTGCCCTCTACCAGAGCAGCAGCGATATCCTGTGCGTGCACTAATACTAATACACTCTGCTGGCAACAACAATGTGGGTTTGTGAGGACTCCTTTCCTGAGCCGGGGAGGGGTGGAGAAGGACACAACATCAGCGAAGGAAACAGTAACACCTGAGTGGGCTATTGATGGATTCTGTTGGAAACCAAACACAGCACAGAGTCTCCCTGATTCGATATCCACCAGAAGCTGTGGGAGATGGTCAGCAGTCCCTCCCCAGTATGCCACTTTGCCCGATCAGCCAGGCCTGCAAGAAAACATATCTCCATCTGAAAGTGGGTCAAGCTCGTCAGCAGAGGAACAAAGACACAAAGGAGGCCTAACATGCACTAGGAAATTAGCAGCAATACAGCAAAGCCTGACTCTGTTACTACAAATCAACAAGCTACGAGCTGAATTCTTAGTAGACAATGGAGCCACAGTAAACATGATCAGTGAAGAGACATACAAGAGCATCCCGAAACCCCCACATTTACTACCATCAAAGGTGGTGATCTAGCTGCATGGATTCAAGACACCATTATCGTGCAAGTGGTACTTTAAAGCCACCTGTTGATACAAGATGCAATCAAAGAGGCTACCCATAACTGTGCTAGAGGTAGCAGCCGAGAGTGGATGCATATTAGTTTTAAAGCCGCACTTGATATGGACCGGATACATGTGCTGTATAGACTGATGGCACATAAATATATTGACACTATAGCAAGAATGGAACAGCTTTTCCCATCATTGTTCAAGGGATTGAGTAAATTGAAACACAAACAAATACAACTGCATATTGATCCAACCATCCCTCCGGTAGCCCATAACTGTCAGGGTATATCAGTGAACATACAGCAACACGTTGAAGAGGAATTGTACAAGCTAGTAGAGCATGACATCATAGAGCCGGCGTCAGGACCTACTCCCTGGGTGTCCCCCATTGTGCCTGTACCTAAGAAATCATCAGATACCATCAGACTCTACAGAAACATGAGGCAACCCAATCAAGCGATCATGTGGGAGCCTTGCATCACAGACATGATACATTTATTCAATGGGGCACAAGTCTTTTCGAAATTAGACCTAAACAATGACATCATCAGCTCGAATTGAGCCCATAATGAAGGTACATCCCCAACTTTGTGACACACCTGGATCTACACTGATACGAAAGGCTCATCTTTGGAGTATCGTCCGTGGCTGAGATCTCACAGGCCGAAATCCACAATGTCATCAAGCACATCCCAACCTGTCTTAATTACAGTGAGGACATTCTGGTTTTCGGCATAGACACGGAACAAACGACAACTAGAGTATACATAGGACTGTAAGCGGCTAACCTCACGCTGAACAAGGACAGATGTGAATTCCATAAAGGTACGCTCAGATTCTTTGGTCACATATTCTCGGCATCAGGAATGACACCACAGAAGGGGGCTGCCCTCAACAAAACACCTCGATCCACAAATGTCTCTGAGCTGTGATAATTTCTAGGAATGGCCAGTTAATGCACCAGATACATAAAGGAGTTTGCAACAGTCAGCGAGCCCTTGAGAGGTCTTACAAAATAACACACCTTGTTTCTACGGTCCAAGGAATGCCAGGAGGCATTTGAAATCATCTGTCAGAGAATCTCGACAGCAGACAACATGGTGTATTTTGACATGGCACGTTGCACAGAATTGACACTAGACGCCAGCCCGGTGGGGTTAGGGGACATCCTGGTGCAAGAGGATGAAGACTCATCATGAAGGCGACACATAGTCTTGTATGCAAGTCAGAGTTTGTCCCAAACAGAACAAGCGTATTCACAGGCTGAAAAGTAGGACTTGGTGGTGGTGTGGGCTTGTGAACATTTCCATTTGTTCGTGTAGGGAAAGCATTTCACCATCAAAATGAATCATCAGGCTTTCCTTTTTATCTATGGCAACTCACAGGTGAGGATGCCTCCCAGGACAATGCCATGGGGGCTACAACTACAGGACTATGCATTCAATAAAATCCATCATCCATGAAAGGAAGAGAATCCTTACCTCTTATTAAGGCACCTTGTGGAATCGATGACTCCTGAACCGTCAGTAGCAGATCGATATATCCATTAAGAACACCAGGCGACTCCAAATGGTGTGGATCGTCTAAAGTTGCTACGAGAGTCTGAACAACACCAGGCAATTTGCATTGTGGTGGATTGTCTCAAGACGGGGCAGTGGAAACACGCCAAGAAGATGGGGAGGTTGCATCACAAGATTTTCAGAATAATATCAGGAGCTTGTTATTAGTAAAAGAAGAACTCTCGCTATCAGAAGATGGACTACTATTAAAAGGAACAAAACTCCTCATATCAGGCACATTGAGAGACCAGGTGGTTGAGTTAGCACATGAAAGACCTAAGGGCATTTTGCCAACAAAATGATTATTGAGACAGAAAGAGTGGTTCCTGCAGCTGGATGTTAAAGTGGAAGAAATGCTAAAAGTGAGTCATACCTGCTAGGTCATAACACCCCAAACACGCTCAGAACCCCTTCAAATGACTCCTTTGGGAAGAGGTGGGTATTGACTTCTTCAGACCAATGCCTAGTGGACAGTACATATTGGTAGCTGTGCATCAATACTCTTGATTCCCCAAGACACATATGGTGGCATCCATTGCTGCTCACCACGTCATCCCTGCCCTAGACAGGATGTTCATGGTGTATGGGATTCCCAGCATGATCAAATGGGACAATGAACTCCCGTTAACCAACCAAGATTTCAGAACCTTTGTGGAATACATGGGATTTAGGCATCGCCAAGTTATCCACCATGGCCTCAGGCCAATGGGATCGCGGAAAGATTCATGGGAAACTAAAAAGAACGCTAAAGATTGCGCACCTAACGAATAAGCCATTTGAGCAGTTATTTTATCAACTGTTGAGGCACTATAGAAATACACTTCATAGCATGACGGGGAAAGTCTCACAGAAGTCATGTTTGGGCACAACATAGGAACAACAATACCCCACCTCCCGAAGCTCAAGGAGATCTATCAGGAAGATGAAAATATGAAGAATAGAGACGGACAGGCAAAAGAGAAGATGAAGGCTTATGCAGATACCAAATGCCAATCAAGGGCGTCAGGCCTGGTGGTGGGTGATGTGGTGATAGATCATCAACCCATGATGCATAAGCATACCACAGCTTTTCATGCTGACTCCATGGTGGTCATTCAGAAGAAAGGATCCATGCTAAAAGCAGAGAATGGCAGTCGCCAGGTGACCTGGAACTCCTTGTATTTTAAGAAAATGGTTGGTGATCCTGGGTAAGGGGGTATCAAAGTGACCGTGAGGTGGACCATTATGCTTCAGACCCATCATACCAAGTTAATGGGGAAGAGTTGGAGACTGATGCCACAGAGGCATGGGAAGAGAAATCACCTGGACCTGGAGAAGTAGATCAACTGCAGAGACCTCAACGGACGAGGACCTGAACCCACAGACTCATTGAAGAAATTGGGTGAAGAGGACTTGTGGTTTAAAGGGGCAGGGGGTTGTACTGTCATAGTGGGCTGTCCGTGTAATGTGTAAGGGGCAGAGCCTGAGGGAAGAGCAAGGGAATGGGATGTGTTGTGGGGAAGGAGGGCAGATTAGAGGAGGGCACGAAGGAATAAAGATGTGTTAACCCTGCCTCTGTGTCCGTGCCTTTAATAGAGATCCTGCTGGATTCAGAACACAACAATCCCACTTTTATGTCATTCTGTCGTGTCCTCGTCACAGATTTATGTTTCCACCTTCCTGTGCAATATCTGGTCTTAATGTCACATTCTTGCACCCCATTGCAAAGGACCCATGGCCTTCACTCTGTTATAAATGGCAAATTCAGTATGCGTTTTTGTGCCAAAAATGAATTGCTTTCCCTGTTATTACTATAATAAAAATAAATAAATCAATGATAGATTTACTGGCATTAAAATAAGTCTTATCCGGTAGAACTGTGAGCCTTGCTACTTGAGGAGGTATTTCCATGCAGTACCAGAAATAGACTTTATAGAAACTGACCAGTTCTGGTCTAGCATTAATGGGGCAGCTTTGGTGATATTTGCTGAATATATTGAGTAAAAGGGAAAAACAATGAGCTACAAGGCAGGGTATAATTATGGTTTATTCCAGAATAACATTTGAGGACAGCTGTTAATTATGAAATGAGGAGTAATGCTATGTATGCATTTTATGTATCTATTTTTCATGTGTTGTGCTTAATTTAAATGGCATTTTATATTGATCCAATTTTAGTGTAATAAAATGTGCTTAAAGTTTAATATTTAACCAAATGCACAATACATTTTTAAAAAAATGTTTAAGTTGCAACCTTGAGGATATATATATCATTCGGATTGGTGAAAATCTGCACTGAAAGTGTCTTGTAATTTAGAAGATTTTACATTTGATTTAACAATTGATGATACAGTAATTAGATTAAATCTATACTTCCATTAACAAGTGCACCATTTGATCTTGAATCTTTGATTCACCGCACTTGGCCTAGAGTTCTGCAGTTATCAAAGATACATGCATTAACAAACCTGAATGCAGTATTTAATTACAGAGGGCCTATCCTAGTATGTGATGTGGAAGAGAGGAAACATATTCAAAACTACACAGAAGTCCTAGTTATTACTCGAATCCTCCTATTTCTAACTACATTTTCTGCCTTGGCGGGGAGGATCTAACAACATGGAATTTCTTTCTCAGCAGACACAGGATGGCTTAGTGTTTGCAGGAATAGGCTACCGGGGGTTTCCCCAGCACAATATGTGAACTGTTCCTACAGGGGACATCCCGGGGTCACGAAGAAATCAGCTCACACGTAAATACCTATTTGCAGTACAACAGGTGCTTCCTCCACAGGTGCTTCCTCCAAAGGGATAAACCTTCTGTATTATCTGTAGTGTCTGGCAGTTTCTATGATAGTTTTTATAAGGTGTATGTGCTTTAAATCTGATGCTAAAATTCCCTGTTCATATTGTGGCTGAGTGCCTTATGCTTTCATGTATGTGCTCTGATTTCACTTAGAGGTGTGTTTGTGTGCCCCCCAATCGGTGCTATCTGTTTTCATTTACTGCTATTTCAAGGTGTGCATTCATTTCGTGCACTTTTGGTCGTCATGAATCTGACCATTTTCTTAATGGCCCTCTCCCATACCGCTCAGTCCACACCTCCACCGCGTCAACTCCCAAATTCCAGCCCTCTCCTACCCTACCCCCACATACACATATGCATGTATGTTTATATGTAATTGGTCCATTTATACTATCAGTGCACAAACAAAATGCAAACTTCTAGATAGCCGTCTATGAAAACACTTATTACAGTCCCAATCACATGCCTCATGTATCTACTCTGGGTGCATGCAGAGCCATGTATGTTGCAGCTCTTATATAGGTTACCTTTGCAGTCATGCAATGTCTAATTTGATAGATTGTGATATTATAGTGCACGCATGAGGGTATGATGTCCTTGCAGCATTATGGATTGTGTTTAAGGATGTGCTTGAAGACGAGTGTGAAGGGTGTGTCTTTTCTGTGGATGCAGATCTTCTGCCATTCTTGTAAAATATCTGGGTTTGTGTGGAGTGATTAATTTCGTGTCTGATCTGTGGCCAGTTGAGTGAGCATCATTGTGATGTGCAAATGCAGTGGAATCACAACCTTACTATTGCCAAACATGCATGGCATGATAATGTGGAACCCTGCCCTATGAACACCCTGCATTAAGGCTTGTTCCCTGTCTTGCCTGCCTCATTTCATCACTTTTACTGATCTTTCTTTGCCTTCTGCTCACTTGCTTCTTTTTCACTCATGATGGCAATTTCTAACACATTTTAATATACACACCCTATAAATGTTGGTAGAAAGCTAGGTGGCGTCCATGCAGCTAGTGTACCTCTGCTATTATAACAGCAGCTGAACCCAAGAGGGTAAGAATATGGAGCTGTATGCATGCTCACCAAGCAACCATGACTGCCCATAAGGAAATGGCTGGGCTCCAATTCTTCATGCAAAGATGTGGAAGTCACGAATCTAAACATTTTGTATGTTTCCATTAGTGAGTAGCAGCTCAGAGATCTGCATGACAGATCAGTGGGGCATTAAACCTTTGTCTATCATGCCTGTTTATATGCATGCAGCAGGGTCACAATTTCAAGTTTTAAGTTACTCGCCACTCATACAACCACTCGCCCTCATTTATGAATGATGGCCAGCATATGACGCAAGCACAAGGACCCCAAAACTAATACATCAATGTACATTTTAAACCTATTTAAGAGGAGATGTAGACTTTGGGACCAGGAAACATGAGTTTCAATCCTGACTTCCCGAGATCACCAAACTGCCTTATCCTGGGGAAATCATTATTTCTCTGTACCTCGGCCCACTTATGTGGCAAAATGGGACATTGAAAAAGTAGTTACTACACTGGGTCATTACTGTTGGCTTGAGAGACTTTGCTGATTAATTGAAAATTGATGATGCAGGAAAACTAGGCACATAGACTGCTTCTCCACTTGACCAAGTTCTGTGATTCTAGCTACATGACTTTGGGCCTCATTCTGAGTTGGGCGATATTCTGGCGGTAAATCCACTGGAATACCGCCCAACTGAATTACCATTACTGCCACTTGGTCTAGCGGAATTACCACCAGATTACAAGTGGCGGTGGGTGTGTAAATCCCCATTTTGTATGAGTCCATGGGACTCTATGAGGGCTTTTATGGCAGAATTACCACAGTGGTAATTATGCCACTGTAATTCTGCCGATTTTGCTGATTTTTCGGCAGAGAGTTGGAGGATTTACCTCCAGCATAATGCTCTAGGTAAATCCTCCACTCCAGGTCCATACTCATAGAATGGCGGAGATGGAATACTGGCGATAATTCCATTACCCACAATTCTTTCCCACATCCTGGAATGAGGCTTATCTCACTGTGCCTTACTTTGACTAGCTGATAAAGGAGGGATCACTTTGACACTTGCAGTGCTGAGTTATGCAGAAATCGCCACACATAGTTGAAGGGTCATTTATACAGAACATCGTTTTTTCAACCAGACTTGAGAGATACTAAATGACATAAACAAGTGTTCCAAACTTTGAGGAAATTGCAAGGATGTAGATGTTGAAACGATGGAGCTTAATACAATGGTAATTGATTATATTCCTGCTATGCACCAAACTTCTTGGGTCACATTTTAAGGATGTCAGGAAAAATGCAAATATAAGAATTAAAAATGTTGATAGTAACAAGTAGCATAATGTAAATATGAAAGTTATTTTGATTTAGGAGGATTAAATTTAGCACTAGGCCCAACTTAGACGAAAAAGAGAATCAATTTTGAATAGTGTGTATGCAGGCAGAATGGAGATGAATTGCTTTGCAATTAACAATGTATTTACTCACGTATTTGAAACAGCTGTAGTAGCACAAATATCTAAAGGAACACTTTCACTGTCAAAATTATATTAAAGCACACTGATAAGGTTGCTTCAGATGAACACTGTTGGGGGAATCTTAATTCTTAATTGTATTATTTTCTTTCTCACAATTATCAACGTGCTTCGAAACCTACATGTTAGGCTCCGGAATGCAATATTTTAGTTTTTGTGACTTTCATTTTTCAGTATGCTAGGAACTCTCCTCCACAAACTCTGTGATGATTCAGGGCATCACTTTCCTTGAGCTTCAGGCTCAAATAAAGACGGAGCTCTCAATACAATTTCTAGAGTGAAGGTAGTCACCTTATTTGTTTTTCAGGCTCAGATATCCTAGAAATGTTCTCAACCAGGTCCAGGGTCCAGCGCATAACTATCTTTTGCTTCCTCTTCCAGTGTGCTTGGAACACCAAGTACAAGTTCTAGGGTTTGCGCGTCACTCTACATTACTGGCTATATGGAGCTCTCCACATTCTCTGCTCTTTTATCTATGCCTCTATGGCTGGATCTTCCCTGGCAACAAACATCAACCATCAAATTACCCCTGCACTACTGCATCTCCTTGGCAATTAATTTCAGGTATCCTAATGTCTTAGTGGTCTCCTTCCCTTTCATTAGCTCTAGCACTCGTCTTCTATGGCGGCAAGTTGAGCCTTCCTTCTAGCTCACGCATTGCATCACTGCAGTGTGTTATGGCCTCAAAGTCAGGCCTTCACTGGCAATCAAAATTTGTATGTATGTATGGGATCTATAAAACACAAACCTAGCAATGGAGTGCTGTACATAGCGATGCATCCAGGCAGGGGGTTAAAAGAACGGTGTGGCTTTATCAGAGTTGCTGGAATGAGTAGGAGGAGCAACAGAGGGGACCGCTTTGGAGGGGAAGAAGTGTGGTTGAGTGGAGCGATCAGTGATAGGTGAGATGTACTTTGAAGAGTAGAATCTTCAGGTCCTTCTTGAAGTGTAGGATGAAGGGGCCCAGTCTTATATGCATTGGTTACATGTTTCCAGTGAATACTGTGGCTTCTAGTGGTGTGTAGACGTGGTCAACAAACAAGTCTGGGTAACAAAACAAAAGCATCCTACAAACAAAAAAGTAGGCCACATTTGGGATCACCTGCGATTTGCGACTGCTGGCAGCAAAACGCATGGGAAGATGGGGCAAAGACTGTATGGCACACATTTGAAAAAGTTGTGGCCAATATTAATTTAGCTCCTTGTAAAGAAACAAAAACACAGCCCCTTACATGCTGCCCTTCAGAGCCAGAACCAACCAGTCTGTCCTCATGAAACCCACTCAGACATGCACCCAACAAGTCTACAAGCAAATGATGCTCCCACTGTGGGCTGCAGAATCCTCAAAGTGTAGGGGCGCAAATGCCTTCCTCGAATTGGCAAATAAAATCGAATGAGCGCAGTGAGGTGCAATGGTGAATTCTACAGTACAAACCACAGAAAACTTGGATAAGAAGCCACACAATCCACATAGGTTTCTGTAGTGGAACACATGAACAATTCCAACGGATGCTTGCCAAGTAGCCAACAGCACCCTGGAATAGTGCAACACCCATGCTTTCAAACTGGCTGTGGATGAAAGAATCAACAACACAGGCTAGCATTAACTTGAATGTGCACAAAATCACAAGGTCTGTCTCAAACATGCAAGCATGTCCAACTAAAATACACACCTTCATGTTTAAAGTGCGAGATGTGTGGCAATTAAATACCAGTGGGTGGGTGTCAATAAACACAGGGTGAGCGAAACGCTGCTTAGAAGCTTAAGTGAAAGGTAAGGATGATGCAGAAGAAAGAATATAATAGAGGATCTGTGTGCGAGAGGGGTTGTGTGTGTGGGATGTATGTGGAAGAGACTGGTGTCAGAAGAGGGAATGTAAGTGTACATGAGAGAAAGGGAGAGTTTGAGAGAGAGAGATATGGAAAACGACAGCTGCAAGTTACACTGATGCCTGACATCCCACCAACCTATCTGACAGGATTGAAACATCTAACTTGTTTAGAGCTGATTTCATAGTTCCAAAACATTTGATTAAACCGAGTTTCAGAAAATACATTAAAAACAGATTGAGGAGAGCAAGTCTAGAACGACTAAAGGTAGTTCAGTCTGTGAAAAGATACAATAAAACACACAGGTGACAATTTTGCAATTAAACTCATAACAGTGAAAAAATGTATAAATGGGGAGATAGAGCTGGGCAATATCAAGAGGATACTGGGCGGTGTTACTTCAGACTTGTAGCTTTCTAAACAAAATTTGTTCTTGCAGTCATTCTGATTCACTGTACTTGGTAGTGTATGTTTATAGCCGGTCATTAGTGTCCCACCCAACTAAATGAGAGCAACCAGAAAGAACTTAGAACAACAACAAGTTTAAGGTGCATGTGGTTACTTTATAGGAGAAATAAAGTGAATGGGAGCTGTTCACCCTGTAGCTCAGTAGAACAACCGAGGCTGTGGAGTGACTACATTTGTAATATTTATTTGTTTAAGAATAGCAATGTTTACCATAGCCTCATATTTTTGCACTGCTGTAAATACTGAAAGCTTCAAATGCTGTCACTAGTCTTTTTATAGGAGATGAAGTTAGAAAGAAGTGTGGTACTTGCGGAGCGGGGAGGGAAGTGACGTTACCTGTGAGTGGCACATACCAGAAGACAATAGCACTGGTGGTTGGTGGTGCTCGTGCCTACAAGGCGGCCACCATTTTGGGGGTACAAGATCATGCAGTGTTGCAGTGGACATTGTAGGGACTGAAATTTCCACTGGCCATCAGCGAGTCCAGGCCAGGAGCTGCCTATGAATACAGCAACATCACATATATCAACCGGAGGACACTGCACAGGGGTCAGCATTCCTGGTTAAAATGTCTGACCTGGACGTTCCAGCCACTGTTCCTGTCACACCACACGTGCAGGTACACCAGAGAATTCAGGAATCCCTAGCTGTGCAGTTGCCAGGGATTTTCGATGTTTCTGACACCAGCAACATGGGACCCAGATGGGTCAGGCGAATTAGGGACGTTGATCTATATGTGGGTGCCATGGGGCCCATGGAAGATGACTGGCAAAAAAGCCTATTGAAACTTGTGGCTGGCACTGCCACCAGGGACATCCTTGATGAATTGCCAGCCGACTCCATTGACAAAATCCAAGGCTTAAAAAGTGCTCTGGCTACCTACTTCACGCCACATACCAATGTGGATTACGAAAGGCACATATTTCATACCACAAAGCAACTGAAGGGTGAAACCATGGATGCATTTGTGATGCAACTACGCATCAAAATGAAACGCTATTTTAACAACTTCTCCAACACTGAGGCACTGAGATTTCAGATAATAGTTCGAATAGCTACATTTCAGGAGGAAGCTACTGCAAAAGTCCAGGATGCTAGAGGAAATACTAATGTTGGCGATAGCAGAACTGGCAGTGGACTCACAGGTAGAGGCGTTCTGTGACACTTAAGGGTCACAGACTCACAGGGATACCATACAAAAACTGTTGGGAGCACAAAGACCTCAAGGAGAGCAGTTTTGCTACTGGTGTGGCTATCAATTTCCTCATGATAGCACTCACCAGCGATCGGACAAAGGTGCTCAGCGTGGGGAGGTGAGAACTATTTCAAGTCATTGTGTCGAATATATCAAGGGCTAGGAAAAGGAGACTGTGAAGTATGCAGCGCATTCAGGCCCAGAGAAAAGGCACAAATCACGGTCTCAGAAGCGTCTCAAATTACACGCCCAAGTAGACGGGACACATAGAGATGAGGGCGATGAGAACATGATCGGGTGATGACAAGCCAGTGAAAGATCGGAGAGAAGACAAACACACAAGAGATAGAAGAAAATACCAGATTGCATCATCGCGACCAGAGTTACGATCAAGACACAGCATAAGGTATTTGGCTGAGCAATCACCATCTGACACTGAATTGAGCTCCTCTCAGGGGGAACAATGGAGGAAAGGGTACCTGTATGCTTTGGGCAACAAACAGACCACAGAACACAGCCCTATACTGCCCATGCACCTAAACAAGCGGCAGAGTTTTTAATAGACACTGGCGCTACAGTGAATGCAATAAGTGAGCATGTATACAAGACCTTACTTCGCGCACCCAGACTTCGCCCATCGGAGGTGGACATATACCCATATGGGTCAAAAACTCAGTTGAAGTACATGGGGCAATTTGAGGCAAAATGCAGGTACAAGACACAAGAAAAGACTATTCCGATTCATGTGATCTCCACACCAACAAGACAGCTGTAGACATGGGTCTTATTCATGTATTATACAAACGAATGGTCCACAAATACATTGACACAGTAGACAAGATTGATAAACTATACCTTCTCTCTTGAAGGGCATTGGACAACTGTGAAATAGACAGGTCAACCTCCACATCGATGAGAACGTCCAGCCAGTGGCACATCACTATAGAGGTATGCCTGTCAACATACAACGACAGGTAGAGGAGGAACTCCGTAAATTACTGGAACAGGACATCATAGAACCTGCGGTGGGTCCCATGCCCTGGGTATCCCCTATTTTACCAGTACCAAAAAAATTTTGGAAGCCATCCGGCTGTATGTAGACAAGAGGAAACCAAATCAGGCCATAAAGAGGGAACGGCATTCGGGGAATGGCATTCGGCTCCCCGCATCACTCACATGGTGCACCTACTAAATGCAGCTAAGGTGTTCTCAAATCTGGACCTGAACAAGGGCTATCACCGCTGGTCCTAAGACCAGAAAGCAGATACATCACCACCTTTGTGACTCACCTTGGCCTGTATAGGTATAAAAGACTTCGCTTTGGAGTCTCTTCAGTAGCAGAAATCTTTCACGTGGAAATTCATAATGTCATAAAACACATTCCAAACTGTTTAAACTACAGTGTTGACATTCTAGTGTTTGGCACAGATGCAGAAAAACATGATGAAACCCTCTCAAGAGCATGCATGGCGCTAAAAGCAGCCAACCTCACATTGAATTGAGACAAATACGAGTTCAGGAAAGGAACTCTCTGCTTATTCGGACAAATCTTCTCGGAAAATGACATGACCCCGGATCCTGAGAAGGTGTGTGCACTCAAAGAGACGCCACCACCAAGAAATGTCTCAGAGCTTAGATCATTCCTGGGACTGGTGAGCTATTGCATGCAATATATAATAAGGATTTTGCCACCATGAGTGAGCTGTTGAGGGCCCTCACAAAACAAAATACACTGTTCCAATGGTCTACAGCGTTCCAACAGGCATTCACATCCATCCGTGATCGGATACCACAAGCCGAGAAAATGGCATATTTTGACACAGAAAGAGAGACCAAGCTAACAGTAGATGCAAGCCCAGTGGGTCTCGACAGCATTTTGTCTCAGAAGGCACCAGACAACTCCAATCAAAGACCTATTGTGTTGTATGCCAGCAGGAGCCTATCAAAAACAGAACAGCGCCATTCGCAGTATGAGAAAGACGCTTAGCGTTTGTCTGGGCCTGTGAAAACGTTCATTTCTTTCTTTACGTAAACCCATTTATAATCATAATGGATCAGCAAGCCCTATTATTTCTTTACAGAAACCCCCAGGCAAAGATGCTGCCCTGATTTGCTTGGTGGGGCCTGCGGCTACAGGACTTAGCATTTAATATCGTTCACTGGCCAGGGAAAGAAGAAAACCCTGCAGATTTTCTATCTCCACAAGCAAGGAGAGTGCTGGTGCCATCGTTGGCAGACAGGCATATCTGATACCTGGTTCAACAAGCAATCCCACAGGGCATAGACCTGATCAAATTGACGCAAGAAGGGGAAAGCGATATAGCATTACAGATCGTCATAGAGGGGCTGAGGTCAGGAAGGTGGCGGAAAGCGAAGTAGAGGAGTCGCCTTGAAGATGATGAGGTGAGGAAAGAGGTGGACAGTCTGTTATTGGTGAAAGAAGAGTTAGCAATGTGAGAGGAAGCGTTGCTGCTCAAAGGCACCAAAATAATAGTACCCACATGGCTGAAGAGACAAGTGATAGAGCTGCCTCATGAGGGTCACAGAGGGATCGTATCAATGAAAAGGATGTTGAGGTAGAAGGTATGTTTTGCCCCGACTCGACTTGATGGTGGAGGACCGGCTAAAGGCGTGTCCCACGTGCTGTCTCATCACGCCTACCAGACACCCCGAACCACTAAACATGACGGTGCTTCAAAAAGAGGTGTGAGAGGAAGTGGTGGTCAATTTCTTCGGTCCTATTGAAGGGGGGAAATATGCGCTAGATGTGGTGGATGAGTATTCCCGGTTTCCAGAAGCACAGATGTCACTTCCACGGCGGCTCACCACGGAATTCCTGTGCTCCGCAGAATCTTCATGGCATACAGCACTGCAAGACAGGTGAAATCTGATAACGGGCCTCCATTTACAAGCCAGGACTTTAAAGTCTTTGCAGAATATATGGAATTCAATCATAGAAATATAAATCCGCTATGGCCAAAGGCCAATGGGGCAGTTGAACGTTTCATGGCCAATTTGAAGAGAGCCCTACAGATCTCACACCTGACGGGGCAACCATATGAACAGGTGCTACATCAACTGCTGTGAGATTATAGGAGCACGTCACACAGCTGCAAAGGGAAATGTCCTGCTCAGGTCATGTTTGATCATAACATTCGCACCCAACTAACACAACACCAAGTTGTTTCTAGAAATTATGCAGAAGATGAAGACATGAGGAGAAAGGATGAAGGTGCCAAGGAAAAGATGAAACACTATGCTTGCCTCAGGAGAGGTGCTGAGGACTCCTAGCTGAAGCTTGAGGATGTGGTAGTGGTAAAGCAGTCCAAAACCAAGAAACACACTGCCATTTTTCACGAGGACCCATTGATCATCACTAGCAAGAAAGGCTCCATGATCACTGAAGAAGAAGACTAGCATCAAGTGACGAGGAACTCATCGCACTTCCAGAGTCTGCCCGGCAGTGTCCAGTTGGAGAGAAACCACCGTTGTGAATTGGAAGTCACTTACTCATCACACGAATCCTATCAAGGTGATGGAGAGGACTCTTCATGAGGCTGAGCAAAATAGCCTGGCGACGATGTACGGATAGGAACAGTGGGAAGGGAGATATCAACGACTACAAAGGGTAAGATTATGGCCCGAAGACTGATTGAAGAAATGGGGTAGTGAACCGTTGTTCATGTTTAATTTGGGTGAGGAGTAGTGTCAGGAAATGTAGTTCACTTGTGTGTGTGGGACTTGGGGAGCGAGGAGGGTAGTGATGCTACGAGGGAAAGGGAAGGCTGTTAAAGTTGAAAGAGAATGGAAGAAAGACTTATTCCTAGACACTCTGAATCCACTTATTTATTGCTGGTGTGTCGTTGGACCTTCGGCGATCACAGGAGGTTCTTGTGATTACTAGACAGGACATATCCCACCCTCAACCTCGTCCTCCTAGAACCTCCACCTCATTTCGGGCCTCAAAGCTGCCTGCCTCTGTTTCAATTTTGCCATACCAAGCCTGTGCATTTTTCGGGAAAGACAAGGCTCCCTGTAAATCAGGCTGGCAGGTTAAGGCGTCTCTTGCATTTCAGTGTACACGAGCATCAGAGATCTGTGACAGCTACAAAAGCAGATCCCTGTATGCTTTACTGTTTGAAGTATCACAACCTGAGGGCATTGCGCTGGGACTGGGACCTTTTAACCGTTAAAGTACAAATTTGTTTAGTTTGCCAAAAACTCCTGACCTGAACGTGAGGGCTCCAATGGTCCTTGGGTCGCTCTGTTTAACTCGACTCTGAGATGATGTTGGATGCAGCAGGCCCTTTAAACAGTGCATAACACGCACACTGCCTTGCTCAGGCTCTCTCGTGTTCAGCATGTGAATCTGCTGAATATGCGCAGAATCAGACAGTTCCACAAGCAGATAAATTAATATCAATCTTGATCAGATGTACATAGAGCTGGTAGCACCGCGGCAGGAGGGTTTTGCACAGTGACTGTGACTCATGCTCGCACAAGCTGTTGGAAAACCTGACTTTGGAGAGCGAGAGTGCAGACAGTTATCAGCTTCAGCTGACCTGTCCGCCTCAAACAAATACAACACACACCTTTTCTTGATGCATTAGTCCATGGCACCAGCCCACAGAAGTTGGATTCCCATTTGGGAAATGGTTGATTTTCCGATGGGCATGTCCAACGCTGTGCGTTGGCCTCTGGAAAAGTGAGTCTTAGCTAGGTGGAGTGGTGGTTTGGTTGTGACTGATTTGTACGTGGCACAGGCAGTCTTGAACATGGAAAAGTATATTTATTCTAGTGTAACCTTATTTTATATCATCAAAGATTGGAAACCTGAGAAAAATATATTGGGCCTCATTACAAGCATGGCGGTCCAGGAACTATGGTACCGGTAAGCATGCCGGTACCGTAGTTCCCGGACCGCCATACTACGTGCTCTGCTCGCGGGTGCCATTTCACCTGCCAGGTTTTTCCTGGCGGGTGTATCGGCAACCGCGAACAGGGCACGTCGGATGCACCGGCACAACTCTGTATGTGCCAGTGCATCTGACCTCCCCAACCCTATTCAGCCCTATGGGCCAGAATGGGGATTGGGAGGCCCTTGATTCCGGCACCCGCAAATGGGCAATTACCGGGTCCGCCAAGCTCGGCATGACCCAGTTCTTGCCCAATTGCGGGTGCCGGAAAAAATGCAACTCCGGCGGCAGCTGTGCACTTAATAAGGGCACGGCTACCGCCAGAGTTGTAATGAGGCCCATTGTGTTTTAATGCATGATACAAAGGAATTGTATAACTCCTATTTCACAAATGCTTTTTCCATAAGTGCCAAGTGCCAACACATGTTTTGAATTAAAGGACTCTTCTACAGTGCAATTGCATTGCTATGTGTGATTAGTAAATCATAAGTGACCTCAAAGTGAAATAACGTTACTATTGTTAATTAAGATCCTTATACATTCTTGAAGTAATGTGTTATATAGTTACTCGTGCAACTTGTACTCTTGTGCCTTTCTTTTTTCAAAGATGGTGGTTTAATTGCAATATTGCATTATATGATGGTTTCACATGTTAATTCCTTGTGAGGGGAGGATTGTGTTAGATCCTTAGGCCTGATCCCTGTGCAGAAACCAGCTGGCACATGTGTGCAACACCATCATACAATGCATGTTTTCAATGAAATCTTCATCTTTGAAAAAGGACACAACATAATCCTTGTTATCTATTTAATTCAATTTCACACTTTTTTAAATACAGTTTATTAGAGGTTTTCACATACATTCAAAACAATAAACCAAATCGCCTACTGGATAATTGTTCAAGAATAAGGGAGGAAGCACTATAATAATATATACATATAACCAAACAAATGACTTCCAGATCTGTTTCAATACTAGCACACTCCTTTCTAAAACGTTCCACTTTGTGTGCTGGTTAGTTCTGTGGCAATATTGTTTCCTCAGTAGGTTCGACATAATATGGGTGTTTATGAATTTGGGGGGGCTAGATTTGATCCCAAGCCAAGTTGAACTGATCCTATGACCTAATTCAATAATGAGCAATTTAAAATATGACATACAACTCATTAAACAAGTTCCAAATTAGCTGATGGTCATCTAACAGCTATTTCTTCACAGTCACTTTCTTTCATTTCTCACACGGAACCAAACGGAACTGAATGGAAGGCACTGCAGCCATCCATCCCCCCTTTCATAAACACGGAAATCAGGAATTTGTTTTGGGCTTCCCTTTTTAATTTTGGCTAGTAGGTGGCAGTGAAAGCGCTACCTATAAAGTCAAAACGATTGTCATTAAAATAAGAGTTTTAACACGAGAGCTTGAAATAAGGGCTTTGAATGTAGGTTTGTAATGCTTTTCAATGCAGGTTAACATATGAGGAGGGATTTATATAGTTTGACTATGTGTCCCACCCATTTAACACACATTGCTAAGTGAAATCTATAGGTTTTTCCTCCCATTCCCATGCCTTTTCCCTCCAAACACACCTCTTTATTCACTCTTTGGCTGAATTTGTACTTTGTGGTGAATTTGTCAGCCATTTTTACTTCCAACATGGCGGATGGCATGTGTTTTGACTTGATTGATGCTTTAAAAAATATTTACTGAAGGGTTTGAGTTATGTTACATATTGCAATGTATTTTGTAATTCAAATAAACAGGTTACTGTTATGAATATGTTTTTTGGCAAAATGTCTGTAAAAATGTCCATGTTCCTATTCGTGGATGTGTGTCTAGTGTGTTCTGATGAAGCAGTACCTGATTGGATATGCAGTGTGATGTCACTATGATGTTATTGGTTGGATAGTTGTGCTTTTTTTTACATATGACAGCCATTTTGTTTCACAGAATCGGCCAAGCTTCCAGGGATAGATGCTGCGGCCTGCGGGTTGCTCCCCCGCCACCCGCTCATAAAATGTTCCCTCCACTGGAGCCACGTGGGTTTGTATACAGCATTAGAAGGGGGAGAGGTGGGGATGTTTATTTAGTATTTCTGTATAAAAATGTGGCAGTGAACAAATGTGGCCTTGCAATTCGCTATTAAAATGGCAGACTGCAATGCCTGCATTGTATGCTGTTCAAGATTTATCTACCAAATCTGCGGTGAAAGGAAATGTTTCAGAGCAAAGCAGAACTAAATGCACGCCAGTCAAAGCCCCTTGAAAAAGACTCTGCGTTAGCTCGACACTGCCTTGATCTGCTACAATAATTATACTGACGTGCGCTCAGCAAAGGGAACAGGACTTCCCATCCCACCCCCTCTCCTCCGAGCCTATCCGTGATTGGCCCAGGGCCCTGCGTCAGGAAGAGTCCCTATGAGGGGAAGGAGGCAGGAAGGGAGGCTGTCTGAGCACCCCCCCGTGGCCAGTGCAGGAGAAGTACAGGCAGCCCATGGAGCTGAGAGTGCAGACAGGCGCTGCATCAGCCACAGCATGGACCCCTCCCGGTGCATCCAGCACGAGATCATCTCACAGAAAGATGAGGTGGGCATATACGGTTGGGGTCTTTGAACTGTACCTTATTACCTGTGGCCCCGCAATAGAGGTCTGCGATGGCCACCAGCCCCATGCTGCCGTGTTTCCCTCCTTCGCACCTGAACTGTGATCTGGGGCGGGGCATGGGGTAGAGTTCTTTGTACATTGTACAAAGCCGCCTTTTCCCTGCTGCTTACAAGAGCAATTTGTTATTTTGTAGAGCACCACCAGGTATGTTATTGTGAATCAAGGAGCTGCTTTGGCATTGGTTCTTGTAATGTTTGGCAGCGGCAGTTGTCGCAACTCTGATACGCCTGCTGTAAATATATAACAAACAATACGGCTGCCCCTGTGTGCGAGCGTGAGTGGGGGCAAGATATACTGGTTAAACAGAACGGACAAAAGGGTACTCACACTGTAGACAGTCCTAAATTCTGTCAAAAATTTGAATTAAATCTCCATATCAATTTGAGGCTAGTGCTTGCAAAAGCCAGTCACTAAGGAAGTAAACCAAAGAAGAAGTCTAGAGTATGCTGACAATAGATGTATTGTTGAAAGCACAGTTTTTTAATAGATCGGAATTTCTTATGCTTTTGACAAAAATTGAATAAAAGCAATTGAAAAAAGTGAAGAAAGACATAAAACATAACATTTATCATGAATACATAGAGTGCAAAAGAACAACATGTTCATCAAATCACAAACGTGGATTGTTCAGGAGCATTTAATGAGAAGAATAAAACAATCCTTTCAGGATACCAATTGTTCCTACAGCACAGGGCCTTCCTGGGTGTATTAAAATTACCCTGGTAGGTGTAGAGAAAAAATATTCAATTCACTAAATTTGCATGTTTATCTGCCAACGTGTAGGAGGAAATCATAAACTCGTTCCCGAGGGGAACAACACACATAGATATCACGTTTCGGCGTGCCAGACTGGCATCAATAGTAGAGGCCTTCCTCAGGGCAGGATTGGAGTAATTTGGTAAAATCACCCCAGTACAGATTTAAAGAAGATGGGGTGGAGTCCGTGGGAGCTACTTTTCCAGTTTATTAACCTTCTTGCATGGTATAACGGTGCCGCCTTGTTTTGAGAAGAGAGTGAACCTGGTTAACGGTTCTAGGCTCGCTGTGGGGGGAGTACACCAACTTGTATTATTGTACTCCAGGTGGGGCTGGTTCATGGAAAAGGGTAGGATTGGATTTCCAACTGGTACAGTAAATGTTGGTCAAAACCGGCGCCACAACGGGTGCAGTGGCTGTGGAAAGAGGCTCAAGCAGCAGGGCTCGCGCAGTCAGAGCCAACGGGAAGAAAATGCCGCGTCATGCTTCTGGGAGACGGATTGCCGTGAGACCCTCTCGAGACAAGCAGCTGAGGCTGGTGAAAGCCTGCTATAAATGGCTGCACAGTGTATGGCTGCACAACCTGGCGAATATTGCGTTGATTTTCCAAGGAGTCACATACATTATGTAAATTACCCGAAGTGCTGTGTTTGGGAATCCCGGGGCTGTGGCTTAATCCACAGAGCAACTCTGTCTTTAGTGCACCATAGCTATTAAGTTAGCTCCTGTGACAATGCACCTGCTGCACTGGGAATGGAACCTGAGAACAACTGAATTGATGTAGTTGGGTATTACTTGCTTCTGTGTGGTGACCTATCAGAGCACAGAATATTAATTAATGCTCGATCTTGAAGTCTGAGATTTATTTAACTTTGCATTTACAGGTCAGAGAGGCTTTAAGGCCTTCCGAGGCCGACATCGGTTAATCCCAACAGCTATTATTAGAGCGACCGGAGACGGTAAACACTGCTAAAATGAGCACAGCTTGTGTGTTCCTTGTTACTTCACAACATTTAAAAGTAATACCAAAGGGCCTGATTTACAAAACATTTTCAAATTATATTGTGCCATTGTAAAAGGCTTTTGTAAATCAGGCCCAAAGAGTTTTAAAACAGCGCTCTTTTTAGCATTGTTTACTGTTTCCGCTCACTGTAGTAATAGCTTGGATTCTAACATGTTTAGTGCAGGGAGGTTGCACAGGGCGCATTAGGGGCTGGAGCCTAGGTGGGGGAAATGAGTGACATCTTTCACAGGTTAGAAACTGGTGTGATATGGATGACATTTGCCTCAAACACTCTGGATTCTTGCTGTTCAAGCCAACAGCTCAGCGGGTCAGTACCCCTGCTGTGAAGAACGATGCACTTGAGTTACATATTACTATTACTGCCTGTCCTGTGCACGGAAATGCATTGTCCATCTAAAAGCGCAGTATACAGATATTAAAAGCTAATAATAAGGATCATAACAACTGATGTCTTATACAACGAAAGGTGACCTATGTTTATAAATCACAGCAGGACTAGAATGTAGAATCTGAAACACAAGTTAATCTTTCTTCAAAACAGGTGGGCTGATCCACTGAGCTGTTTTACCCAGCTTGGTCAGAAACTATGCCGAGTGTTTGAGGTCTATGGGATCCACATCATACAAGCACCTAGCCTTTTAAAGGTGTCACTTATTTCATCCTCCCAATCTCCTAACCCCTAGTGCCCCCTGTGTTGCCTGCAGGTGGGCGCTGGTTTCCATCGGTGTAGCTTCTCTGGGACAGGACAAGAGCTGGTCACATCAGTGTGAGCCCAGGCAGTAAAGATCGGGGTGGGGGATGCACAGAGCAATCCAATTAACTGGGGCTCCCTTCACCTCTCACCCACAGCAGAGATACAAATGGCAGCAGAGTGCAATATGAAATATACTAGTAGCATGTACATCTAACCCTAAGGCTGCCTGAGTCACGTAGGTTTGGTTGGCTTTTCTGCATCACACCCAAGCCACAGAGGTCTCACTGCCAACCCCCTCCAACCACCATGTCATGTAATCCACTAAATCAGCCCTACAAATGCAAGCAACATTAATCACTTTGCATTCTGGAAATTGTAGTTGAATCCCTTCCCTGCCTTCATATTAAGCATAGCGAGTTCCTGCATAACAAGGACTGTTAACCAGGGCTTAAAGTGGGCAGGGGGCTAGCCCAGGCAGAGCCATGGCAGTCTCCAAAATGTGCTCCTGAGCTGGGCCTCTGCAACCCTGCCACCTCCTTTCCAACTATCCCTAGATGCGCCAGGATGGGATATTCTGAAAGACTGATAGTACAAGTAGAACGCATACTACAATATGTATGCAACACACAAACTGTATTTCGGAGAGTTTTAAAATACATTTTGCAAAACTGTAAACTAATGCGTGCAGAATAATATTTTAGTGGGTCTACCGCATATCTTTGTTGTTGGTCTTCCCACATGCGCACACACACATTATCGGGAATTTAAAGACATTTGTTTCCTGAGCTCATATTAAAGGCACCTTGTTTACAGCAGCACAGCTGAATTTTAACCAACATTTGCACCTGGACTAACATTTCACCAGTACAATGGATTCCCCTTCTCGCTCTATTGCACACCTGCACCCCTTATGACATCCTTGTTTCACACTTTGCACTCTCCTCTTTGCACCAGGGTGCCTATAAATACATAATGCAAAGAAAAAACAGTAAACGCCAAAACTATTGTCATTGCCAATGCTTGTTCATTTTCTGGTGCATGTAAAGCACCCCCTCCCCACTCTCCTACTCCTCGCAGTGGACAGGCCTCTTCAGGCCACCCGTGACAACAAAGCCAGGCAAGGTAGGAGCACCAGGCCAGGAACACCCAATTTCTCACACGTAACCGAGTGGAAGTTCAGTGCTGCACTCAGCCATCCATTCCCCCTTTCACGAACACAGGAAGCATGAATACATTTTGGGCTTTCCTTTTTCGTTTTCTGGTGTGTGTAAAGTGCAATCTGCACTGTCACTCATCCCCTCACCCCCTCCCTTCTTACCTCCAATCCCCTCCTGTGTAGGCACTGCTGTAGGGGTATGAGGTTCAAAATTGTGTGAGTACATGGGCATCTAATAGCAGTGCCAGGCAAATGCCTAATACATTTACACAAGCCAAAAACTGTTGGCTTTGCCACTGCTTTTTTAACAGGACTTGACTGAAGGACACACACAGGCCCTCATTACAACTCATGCGTTAAGGGTTAACGCCACCGTTAACCCTTAACGCCTGATTCCCACCTTAACGCCTGCTTTTTGCAGGCGTTAAGTTCCATGGTGCTAAGGCACCTTGGTGCTAATTACGGCACGTAATTAGCGCCTTCCCCACTCCCATTATGCCCTATGGGGCAAAAATGGGAATGGGGAAGGGAAAATGGGAAATGGGGATTTACCGCCCCACTCACCTTGTAATGGGGCGGTAAATCCGCCATCCACCATGGTGTAAACGTAGTTTACACCATGGTGGTAAAGTTGGTGCACTTAGCACCTCAGTTGTAATGAGGGCCATTAACTCTCAGAAGACTGCTTTGAAAAAACAAAGGCACGCACCTCGAGTGCAAAGTTTGATGTTAAGACTCAAGAAGGAAAAACCTACAGGAAGCACTACATGAGGCTTGTGGGTTAGACACCTCACCAGAGGTTGAATTCGGCAGGGCAGACCCGGGTGACCACTGAGAAGTGACATACAGGCAACTGATGTCAAGAGTTATGGAATATATGGCAGGCAACTGATGTCTTGGACAGAAGACCACAAGAGGAGCAAATTGTGCCTTTCCATCAAGCCTGGCTTTGAAATCGGCTAATGCTACGTGCACGTTAGCAAGGTTTATACACACCCTTTGGGAGTGCATTTCCATGGCGGCTGAGCATATCCCTGAAGGGGAAGAGCAAGATGGATTTCTAAACATTGTCAAGGATGGGAAAGATGCAATGTGCGAATCCCTCCATACTGGTCTTGACTCTGTTGACAGTATCAGCAGAACTATGGAGGCAAGTACAGTGATGCGCATATTTGCCTGGTTGAGAAAGTCAAGATTTGTCCCAGATATACAATCCAGACTTCTCAACAGAACTGGACTGCCCATGTGGGTGGGACAAAGACTGATATGAAAATGGATATTTCCCATCTGGTAAAGGTACAGTGAGCAAAAAGCGATGGCTGCGTACTCTCAAAGTGGTAAAAAACCACAGAACAGGTTATCATGTCATGTTCTTTCTGGAGAGGGGTGCCTGCTACCTTTCTTATAACATTCTTGCAAGGAACTTGGGGTTGGTCATCATGAGTTACCGGGGGACCCAGCCGTGGACTCCCTGCTCACTGTGCTCAGAGAGGCAAAGCTCCACCTCACTGACGAGAGCCCAACAAGGCTGAAAAACGTGTATGGGGTTGCTGTTGGTACTCTTGTTCAGAAGGGAATTGCCATAGCATTTTGGTGCTGCACTGCCCATGTGGGCAGGGCAAAGACTGATATGCAAATGGTTATTTCCCATCTGTCAAAGGTATAATGAGCAAAAAGCGATGGCTGCAAACTCTCAAAGTGGGAAAAAACCACAGAACAGGTTATCATGCCATGTTCTTTCTGGAGAGGGGCACCTGCTTCCTTTTTTGTAAAATGTTTGCAAGGAACTTGGGGTTAGTCACCCTGAGTTACCTGGGGGGACTCAGACATGGACTCCCTGCTCAGTGTGCTCTGAGAGGCACAGCTCCACCTCACTGACGAGGCCCGACAAGACTGAAACACGTGTATGGGGTTGCTGTTGGTACTCCCTTTCAGAAGGGAATTGCCATAGCATTTGGGTGCTGGACTGCCCATGTGGGCGGGGCAAAGACTGATATGCAAATTAATATTTCCAATCTGTGAAAGGTACAGTGAGCAAAAAGCGATGGCTGCGAACTCTCAAAGTGGGAAAAAACCACAGAACAGGTTATCATGCCAGTTCTTTCTGGAGAGGGTTGCCTGCTACCTTTTTTTAAAGGTTTTGCAAGGGACTTGGGGTTGGTCACCCTGAGTTACCTGGGGGGACCGAGCCGTGGACTCCCTGCTCACTGTGCTCAGAGAGGCACAGCTCTACCTCACTGACGAGGCCCAACAAGGCTGAAACACGTGTATGGGGTTGCTGTTGGTACTCTTGTTCAGAAGGGAATTGCCATAGCATTTCGGTGCTGGACTGACCATGTGGGCGGGACAAAGACTTATATGCAAATGGATATTTCCCATATGTGAAAGGTACAGTGAGCAAAAGCGATGGCTGCGAACTCTCATAGTGGGAAAAAAACACAGAACAGGTTATCATGACATGTTCTTTCTGGAGAGGGTTGCCTGCTACCTTTTTTGAAAGGTTTTGCAAGGGACTTGGGGTTGGTCACCCTGAGTTACCTGGGGGGACCCAGCCGTGGACTCCCTGCTCACTGTGCTCAGAGAGGCACAGCTCTACCTCACTGATGAGGCCCAACAAGGCTGAAACACGTGTATGGGGTTGCTGTTGGTACTCTTGTTCAGAAGGGAATTGCCATAGCATTTCGGTGCTGGACTGACCATGTGGGCGGGACAAAGACTTATATGCAAATGGATATTTCCCATATGTGAAAGGTACAGTGAGCAAAAGCGATGGCTGCGAACTCTCATAGTGGGAAAAAAACACAGAACAGGTTATCATGACATGTTCTTTCTGGAGAGGGGCGCCTGCTACCTTTTTGTAAAATGTTTGCAAGGATCTTTGGGTTGGTCGCCCTGAGTTACCTGGGGGAACCCAGACGTGGACTCCCTGCTCACTGTGCTCAGAGAGGCACAGCTCCACCTCACTGACGAGGCCCAACAAGGCTGAAACACGGGGTTACTGTTGGTACTCTTTTTCAGAAGGGAATTGCCATAGCATTTCGGTGCTGGACTGACCACGTGGGCGGGACAAAGACTGATATGCAAATGGATATTTCCCACCTGTGAAAGGTACAATGAGCAAAAAGCGATGGCTGCAAACTCTCAAAGGGGGAAAAAACACAGAACAGGTTATCATGCCTTGTTCTTTCTGGAGAGGGGCGCCTGCTACCTTTTTTGTAAAATCTGTTGACTGTATCAGCAGAACAATGGCTGCAAGTAGAGTGATGGGCAGATTTGCCTGGTAGAGAAAGTCAGGATTTGCCCCAGACGTACAATCCAGACTTCTCAACATGCCCTTCGATTGCACATATTTATTCGGGAGCATAGCTGATGAGAGTTTGGAGAAGCTGCAAACTTCCAGGGCAGCACCCAAATCCCTTTGTGCTGCAATCAGACAACCTCCAAACCTCCCCACGGGTACACCCTGGAGAGGTAGGTGCTTTTGTCACTACTCCACATTTGGAAGGGGCAGAGGACATCCAGCTGAAAGAGGACAAAGAAGATTCCCCCGCGTTGGATGGGGAAGAAGTACTAAGGCTGCAACAGCAGCAGCTGCTTTACCTTCAGCCACTGCGTCAGCAACTCCAAAACCTCTCGGAGGACTTGATTCACAAGACTGCAGTGAGAGGCAGATTGTCAAAGCATGTGACAGAATAGCAGGCTATTACTTCAAATACATGGGCATTGGAAACAGGTGCCCAAGGTTACTGCATCCCTTTTCTGTAAAACCCAAGAGTCATCCACCGGGGAACAACTCTTTGAAAGTTCCAGATCTGCTCCTCTATAGCTCCTTTAACCCTGCTAGAGAAAGGTGCTATAGAACCAGTACCTGTAGCGGAGAGGAACAAGGGTTGGTACTCCCCGTATTTTCTAATCCCTAAGGAGGACGGAGGATTTAGACCCATCTTGGATTTAAGAGACTTGAACAAGTTCCTCAGGAAGGACAAATTCAAGATGGTAACCCTTTCTCAGATCCTTCAGGCCCTCCAGCTTCAGGATTGTATGGTATCATTGGACCTTCAGGATGCTTACTTTCATATGCCGATCCATCACAAGCACAGACATTACCTGAGGTTCGCCATTGGTGGTTCTCTTTGTTAGTCTCGAGCTCCACCATTTGGGCTGACCTCTGCCCGAAGGTATTCACCAAACTGATGGCGGTTGTGGCAGCGAGTATCAGGAGGGGTGGAATTCATGTTTACCCCTACTTAGATGATTGGCTGATCAGGGCCAGTTCCCCTAAACAGGCCTTGGAACATCTCATCTACACCTGCCACTCCCTTCACAGATTGGGCTTCTCCTTCAACTTCAAGAAGTCCCACATGATACCATCAAAAAGACTCCAAATCATTGGGGCAGTCCTGGATGCATCCCTAGGAAAAGCCTCACGTCCAGAGGTGAGGGCTCAAGACATTCTGCAGATGGTGACCCAATGCCAGAATGCCCAGCGCCTACCGGCCTTCGATTTTCTAAGGTTGCTCGGCCTCATGACATCCTGCATTTGTCTGGTGCCAGAGGCTCATCTAAGAATGAGATCTCTCCAATGGGCTCTCAGGACTCAGTGGTCAAAATTCTCAGGAAGGATGTCAGACCTCCTACAAATCCCGAGCAGAGTCTCACTTGATCTTCAGTGGTGGGCCTGTCAGGAGAACATCTTGAAAGGAGAACCATTTAGTCAACCATGGCCAGAGATAACAGTAGTGACCAAGGCCTCACTCACGGGGTGGGGAGCCCATACCAACGATCTGACAATCAGCAGTCGTTGGTCTCCATCAGAGTCCAAACTACATATCAACCTTTTAAAGCTGAGAGCAATCAGACAAGCGCTGAATGCTTATCTACCATCTATACGAGGAAAGAATGTCCTGATAATGACAGACAACACAGTGGCCGTGTACTACCTCAAAAAGAGAGGAGGTGTAGGGTCACTACCACTGTGCAGCTCTGGTTCTCGGCAAAACAAGAAGGAATATCCCTGTTTGCAGTTCATTCAGCCGGGGAGAAGAACACACTGGCAGACGCTCTGAGCAGGCAGAGCACAGTCTCCCATGAGTGGAAACTAGATCAGGAAGTCCTTCAAGAGATCTTCACCCTTTGGGAAACCCCTCAACTGGATCTGTTTGCGACCGGTGCAAACCGGAAGTGCGAGCTGTAATGCTCAAGGTAATTTCCCCCAAGAGGAGCTCTAGGAGACGGGTTCGTAGTGGACTGGGAATTTCCACTCCTATTCGTGTTTCCTCCAGTCCCCGTCATTCCTCACGTAATCAGAAGGGTGAGAAAGTTCAGGAAATCCATGATTCTAGTTGCCTGTGATTGGCCCATGAGAAGATGCTACCTGGACCTTCTGGACATGTCCATCTGTCCTCCAATATGTCTTCCACAAAGAGAGTACCTTCTCTCGTCAGAGGAGGGTCGGGTTCTCCATCCGGATTCAGCTTTCACGCATGGTTTCTGAGAGGCTGAAATACAAGGATTGGGACCTCCCGGATGACGTAATGGAGATTTTGCTTTCGGCCAGAAGGCCAGCAACCAAATCTTTGTACCGCTGCCATTGGAATAAGTTCTGCAGTTGGTGTACAGATAAAAATGTTGACCCATTTACATGTAATACACCAATGGTGTTATAATTTGTGTTACATCTGGCAAATCTGGGGCTCCAGATTGGTACAATCAAGGGATATTTGGTGGTGCTTTCTATCTTTAAGATACCTCTAATAGTACAATTTTGAAAGGCACTGACACATGTTTTCCCTCCAATCCCTTTTCAAGTCCCACTTTGGTATCTCAATTTAGTGCTAAACCTTTTGATGCAAACTCCTTTTCGAGCCATTACACTCCTGCCCTTTGAGGCTACTAACTCGAAAAACCATCTTTTTAGTGGCAATTACATCTGCCCGAAGGGTGAGTGAGCTACAGGCTTTATTCTGCAAGCCTCCTTACACTATCTTTTATAGAGACAAAGTGGTACTGAAGGTGAAGCCCACTTTTTCTCCCCAAAATTGTCTCTCAGTTTCACCTCAATCTGAAGATAACGTTACCATCTTTTTATCCTCCGCCACATCCTGGGAAGGAAGAGAAAGGCTTCACAGGCTTGACCTTCAATGTGCACTAAGCTTTGACATCTCCAGAATGACAAGGTTAAGACAGGATGATGTTATTTGTGGGCTATTCAGGTCACAAATTGGGTTTGGCTATTACCAAACAAACTCTATCCAAATGGATTATATTGGCAATATCGGAATGCTACAAACTGGTGGGGAAAGATCCTCCGGAACGCCTAAGAGCTCATTCGATCAGGATTTTGGCAACCTTTCTGCTTTGCAGAGCGGAGTTCCAATAAGGGATATATGTGCAGCTGCCACATGGTCGTCTGTACACACCTTCACTAAACATTATAGTTTAGACTCTTCTTCGGGTCAGGAATCTGCATTTGGCAAAGTAGTGTTGCATTCCATCCATACACACCCATGAAATGTCATGTCATACTGAATTCTACTCCCTCCTCCAAATTATTTAAACTACTTTGGGAGTGTATCAAAGATAAGGAATACATGGGAGGACACAATCTATTCGAAGAACAAGTTACTTACCCCTGGTAACAATCTTTCGACTGGATGTTCCTCCCACGTGTTCCTTATCACCCCTCCCAACCTACCCCGCAGTAGAATTTTCATTGCGGTTACAGTCTATGCTCTCTCATGAGGAGTTATCGTCAGACACAAGATAAATCCTTCACTTATGAAAACGGAACTGAAGCCAACGGGCGTTGTGCGTGCTACATATAGCTTCTGTGACGTCGACATCGAGACAGAGGCCTCCGAGGCGAGGGACATCGAATCGACAGGCATCGACGCACAGCGCCCCCTGCTGAATTTTATTTTCTCCGAAGCAGCAAAGCTGGATATTGGAAATATCAAAGATAAGGAATACGTGGGAGGAACATCCAGTCGAAAGAACGTTACCAGGGGTAAGTAACTTGTTCTTCTGTTTGATGTAGGCCCAGCAAGTATAGCCCATCTAAAATTCTAATATGTCTGCTTCAATACCCGAATCCTTTGACCTGGATAAAGTCTCATAATACTCCCTGAGGTATTAGTGATATCCTAATTGCACATCTAGGCCACCCCATCCTCCCATATTGTGGATGTTACATGCCTATTTTCTATTTTCTTTAGTCTGTTGGCTAACAAAGATCCTGTCTTTTCTCCACATTCCCAATAAGCCTTCCTGGTGTAGAACAGGGCTCATTCATCTTTTTCTGTGAGCCATTTTTGCCTAGCACTTAGCATTACTTCTGTTGTCCTATCTGATGGATCATTAACATTGTCTTCCTCAGCTTCCCTCAATTAACTAACTTACTTACGTCTCTTCTTCTTTTTAAAATATTTTTTTTATATGTGATGTGAAGCTTATACCTTTCCGTTTAACAGTTGCCTTTAGTGCATCCCAAAATGGAAAAAAATATCTTCCACTGAACCTCTGTTATCATTTACATAGTGTGATATCTCAAATGAATTTCTTAAATGCAATGTCGGAAAGCAATGACATACTAAGTGTCCATCGCTCTGTAGATTGTTGCACCATCATTGAACAGTCTAGTACCAAGCTGATATCTGCATGATATTACCACCACATCTGACCTCATGGAATCTGCCAATAATGTTTTTGAAGTTAAGAACAATTATATACGTGATGAAGAACAATGTGATTTTGAGTAAAATGTGTATTGCTAGTGGCAAGATTGAGGGATTTTAATGGAACTATCAAATCCCATCTTTCCACAACTCCTGTAAGGCCCTGACCTCCCCATGACATGGACTACCTGGTGATCTATCAATTTTGCTGTCTGTGACAAGGCTAAAACCACCTCCTAAAATAATTCAATCTCCTTGTAAAGCATATAATACTTCCTCTATCTTCAAATATAAATGGCCTTACCTTGTGTTGGGGACATAAATATTCTTGAGGATTGATTGAGGATAAAAAAAACGCTAGTATGACTTCTGTTGCCAGATATGTACCCTCCATGTCTACTATCTTCTTCCCACAAACTACACTTATTTCCAGCTTGAATAATACATTCTATTGACTATATATCCCTTGTTTTGTTCTAGAAGGTGCGTCCCTTGCATAAAAACAATATCAGCTTTCACCTTGTTATGTGCCAGTAGCTCTTCCTCATCACTGGGTTATTGACCCCTTTAACATCTCTCTGCCTCTGAAATATCATTCTCTGTTCAGTCTGCGTTTGACTTAAATTTGGCATACATGGCCATCGTTCTTTTTCTCAGAATGGCAATGGAGAATGTGAAGAATCCAAGGGGATCATCAACTCTCCTGAAGGGGGAGCCACCCCCTTTGGGAAAAGGATGATGAACTTCCTATGCTTAACACCCTCTAGAGGACAGGGTAAGTGGGATCCACGGGACAGGAAACCCCCAGAGAGGGGCATGTGTCACCATCCCCAGAAATTAACACCTTTATGGGGCACGTAGGGGCTAGGGTGGATGAGTTCCTGATGAATCCTTTAATAATGACTGACACATCCTCTGACCCATGCTGTGCCCAATCCCCATGGAAGACAGCAGAAGGACTAGTAAACTGGCCCCCCTAGAGAGAGACTCATTGAATTCAATGGCACTGAAGCACCCAGAGGAGGTGTGGCTAGAGGGAGAATATGCCAGCTGCAGTGTATCGGCCCACAGTGCGCACTAGAAGAGTGCAGCCAGGCACTGTGAAAGAGCAGCCGGAACAGTCTGGAGCAACCATAAGAATTAAAATCTCATGGGCCGAGGCAAAGCCCTGAAGAGAGGCCACCTACAGGTCCCTGCCGAGCAAGCATGAGAAAAGCAGGAGAAAAGAGTTGCCAACAATTTGCGTAAACAGCTCTGCTGCAGGAGGAGGCACAGGCAGACTCCATAATCCTCCAGAGGAGCACTGCTCAATGCAAGGAGGTACACCATGGTTCCAGTGGAACGGGAGGCAGGCGGCAAGGTGGGCAAGAGAAATACGAACCCCAGAGTGTAGTTAATGAAATGACCCTGCAGTCTAGTGTACATAGGTAAAACTACGAAGACAATCAAAGAATGACTCACAGAACATAAAAGCGACATAAGAACCTAATGAATCTCAAGACTTAAGGAATGTTTATCATTTGTCATTTCATTAAAGATTAGTGATAAGTTGATTGCTATGTCCCAAGGCAGTATTAGATGCTGACCTAACCCGCTCTTTGCTAGTGTTTATTCAATGTTTAGTGTTTACCTTCAATGTTATAGAAACATAAACATAGAAACATAAAAACTTAATTGAAGTCAATGTGTGATCTGTCTTTCTCTATAACGTGATAGTAGATTGTGAAGGCAAAGATTCCAGACTACGTTTGTTTGTATTGTTACATTTATGTTTTCTTGACCCCTTGAACTGATAGAGAATTATTTTAGTGAGTAGTTGCTTTTGACGGCAAGTTCTCATTTTGGATCTCAGCCACCTGTTATAGAGCTTGAAACTTTGTGTATCCAAATTTAGCGGTCAAGAAGTACTATTGCTGAGCAAAATACAGGGCCTGACTCCACAAAGAAATGATACAGTTGTTTAAATAAAATCCACTTGAAGCATATCATTGACATTTCAGTATAATTGCTGTCAAACTTTTGTAAAGTAATTGATGTCATGTATTCCCAGTTTAACCAGGTAGTCTGTCTGGGAACCCCCTGAGTAGGCCTGCTTCCCTCCATGCTGGTCTCCTGTTGGAATATTTCCCTCTCTAGTCTGGTCTCTACTGGGCCTTCAAATCTTTGCCCCTCCTAGGTACTGTTTGTTTCTAAGCACGAGAGTCCACACTGTTCTGTTCCAATTTGCCTTATGGATCTTTATTCATGGCTTCTCCTCCCCACTTCCTGGTCTTCATTTCTTCCCCCCTTGTCCTCTCCCCCTGTGTCAGCCTTATATATCATGATAACCCCTCCAAACTCAGCGGTTCACCCATTTCAAATGCTTATATTTTTTCAAAGTCTTTTAAAGCTATATTCATGTTAGTCTAAATTTCAATTGGTTACTTCACTCTAGGGGATATTGTGAAATTCCCATCAGCAAAGTCATAATTGGCTATAAGGATTGTAATGTATACATATCTGGATTCCTATTTTGGATCTATCTTCTACCTTGGGGAATCATCACATGTTCACTTTCCTGCTCCCTTTAAAAGCATCCCCTTCACGGACTTTCTAGAAGCTTTCAATTCCTTATTAAAGAGATTTGTACACATTTCACACTTTGCCAAATGACAACATATCACGTGCTACTCTATCCAGCTTAAATTGCAATAATTCAAAAGTTGTGTGAGTCTCAGAAGCAACAATGTACAATCTATCTATATCAGAGTAACATGTCCTTGTAGTGCCTTTTAAGTCTTTCACAAACATGCATTTCGAACATCTATCATACACGTGTAAGCATTTTAAACATTTTAAGGAGTTATGGATATCCAAGGGCACCTCTTGTAACCGTTTGCAATGTAAAATGTCTAACCTTATGCACACAAACTGGGTGTTCTTCTCATCGTGGCATTAGAATGTGCTTCTGTAGCACAGTGATAATAAGCCTTTTTAATGCTAGCTTGGGGAAAACCTGATAGTATGGGATTTCAGCTCTACCTACGCATCTCCTTATAGTGAGTCTAGAAGACCAAGCCTCTGTACTTCACTTTCTATATGAAACCACTAAAAAGGTTCCGTTGCCAAACTGAACACCTCTATTTATGATAATGGTAACCCTATGAGTCCCCTGAAGCAAGCATGAGTAAAAAGGTTGCATGCATGCACCACTCAGCTTTTCCATTCCGACATAATTACAAGGAACATTTGACTAACTATGGGAAATCTGTTCCAACTGGTGCCATTCATTCCTCATTACCCGGGGTGAATTGGAGAATGTTTTTCAAAGGCACAATTCATGGTGAATTTGTAAGCATAGCAGCCACAGTCTCCAGGACCTTGTCTTAAGAGAAACATAAACACGAAACACCTTTTTAAAACCCATGAGACAAGTGAGCCACAACTGTTTTTTGGAGCTATTGGTATAGTGCTGTCCTGGCATGGTCAGCCATTTTGTACAATTTAGCTATCACACCTTATGTTAACCTTACATCTTGGTTAACAAGATGACCAAATGTGTTTGCAGTTTAATAAACATGTTTGTGCTCATTGTAAATTATGGATAATAGAGCAATTAGATTGCTTTGGCCTAACGTGTGAATACAAAAAGAATACACAGCTGCACTATTTCATGATACATGAACAGTAGCTCCTTTCCGCAATTTTACACAATGATACTTGACACTTAACATCTTAGAGTGCAGGAACATTTCTGTTTGCAATTTCCATCTTGTATAAACATCTGTAACCTGTTGCTTCATAAGACGAATTCTCCTTTTAAACACAAGCCTGCAGTGGTCTATCACCATTTTGACATGTCAAGCCCCAATTACAGATAGACACGCTGGCTTATTTGATCTGTTACATTTGTATATTGGAGCACGTAGAGTTTGTTTTCTATTTATTATATAACATCTCTACAGTTAGTGGCATCGTTCAGAGGCTTAAAAGTAAATCTGAAGATGCACTGTCGTGAAAACTTGTGCAATATTTGGAGAAAAAGCGAGATTAAAACTACATTCTACTGCAACATTCTACTAACTGGTCCGTCAAAAAAGCAGGATAGCCCAAGGCCTGAACGTTTTAAAGTGCTTAGCCAGGTAATTGACTACACTAAGGCTGCTTCATGATTTCTATTGACTTGTTTCAGTAGTTTGTTCAATCCCATAACTGTTGGCTGGGCAGCTCCTGAATATTACAAATGAGCTTGCATACTGTTTGGATTGGGTAATAAACAAATGCATGCATATGTTGAATCCAGGATGATGTTCACCACGTATGTGTGGCAGCATCCATTCAATGGTGGCTGCCAATGTGATAATCGCTGACGTCATCCCACAATTGAAAATTATGGATTGCACCTGATTTTTGCAGAGGGAAGGGAATTGAGTACAAATCGCCTGCCTCATGAGAATCCGCATCAGCTCGATTGAGCTTGTAGAATCGTGCGGAGCCACCTGCTGCAATGTGGGCAGGGTATCCACAGGCGCAGTGATCCCATGGCTCCCATGGTTGTAAGAGGAAACCTCGTCTGAATATAAAGTGGCAACAAACACATGTGGAATAATTTTGGTGAAACTGCACTATCGAACCATTCTTCTGGATGGTGTACCAAACTCTTCAACAGACAAAGGGTTGGAAGAGGTTAGCCATGTTCCTTACCTAATTGCACTTCACATTACCCCTGCTCTCACATGTCTTCAAGTCTCCCAGGGCAATCATGAACCACCCTCGTTCTCCCCACCCTTACACATATTGATCTATGGCAAGAGCACAAGAGACATCTTTTACTTATCATTTTCAATATACAAAAACATGCACTAAACGAACGCAGGGACATATGATGCTTCTCTCTCCAACTACATGATGTTTCCTATGTTTGAAATTCACAAAAATATGGACAGCCACACGCAATGCGGTCTAGCACAGATGCATCTCTCCTGTTATCAGAAAAACGTTAATTTACCGCAAATCATTTGCCATAGATTAGTTCTAAGCCCTGAAAACTAAATATACATTAATCACAACCACTCAGCAGAACTTCCCAAAGACGAACACACAAACTATATATTTCTGTATCCGTAAAATTGCTAGCCTCCTCTTAGCATGGAATAGGGCAATAGCCTGGCAAATTGTGTAAACCTCAACATGTTTATGGCCCCTGTGATGTATCAATGACAGAATCTCCTGCCACAGACAAAAACAAAAACATGAATTTGTTCAACCCCAAATCTCTAAAGGGTATGGTTCTTCAGCGACTCGGGTTCAGCAACCATAAACAAAAAGGTTTACAAGCAATTCATCCTCTCAGTTTTAAAGAACAGCTCAGACTCACTTCTTCCTACTCAGAAAGGGCTTGGTTCAACCAGTGTCTTTTTAACTCTGCATTATGTGGCTGGACACATATATCAATAAGCACTGTGACATTATCCTATTCATCAAATTAGGATCGCTGTTTCATTGTGAAACGGCCAAAACACGTATCAACTGAGCTTTATATTAACGAAAATGTCAACTATACGGTTCATATATTAAGTGAATATAATGCATTTTTGTTAAATGGTTCACCTTCTAGACATTCATTTGTATTTGAACTGATTTCAGATGGGCCCTGGAAGAACATTTCAAAAGGGGACAAATGCAGCCTGCTTGGGAATGCTTTTTACACTCCAAGAAGATTCTCATTTAGAAGACATGATTCAAGAAGATGGTGAACGAAATTCAGATAAATGCACAGAAGTGAAACAGGTTTTTCGAGCGGCAGTCGATAAGGTAAATATACTCAAGTATGTCGTGGCCTGACTATACCATGGATGTTCCCAACATATATATTTCAAACAAAGTAGAAAGACCTGTAGTTTATACCGTTCTTGTAGTTCGGAATAATAATGTATTTATTATAGAGAACCTTGAAGTTATTATGAATAGAAGAATTCATGTTCTGCACAGAGCAGGTTTAAGGGCCCGATTTACAAAAATGGATTACGAGGGTGCGAACCGATTGAAAAACGCTTTGTAAATTAGGTGGAATGGTTGTCTCCGCCAGTTAATTATGCTCCTAGCCATGAACTCGAATGTTAAATCACGTTTGCTTATATTCAGTGTAATATTTTGGTGATGTAAAAATGTGTTTTATCAGTTGAATACCAGCTCAGCTCACTTATCTGTAAAGATCTCTTGCCTCAATCATTGGTATGAACACTTGTCCTTTTCCTTCCCCTATTGAAAGGTTGTGCCGTAGACCTCCCACTGATGATGCACAAAGTTACCACACTGACATTGCATTGTATGTGCTAACAAAATCTTTCATTGTGGTTAACCATGATTGCAGACAGACTAATTGTGTGCTGCCTAGAATCACACTGACACAAACAAAAACACAGTCTTACACATAAAATAGAACATCATGTTTCTGGTTTATAGTTTGGTCATGATGCTGCAGTGGACAGTAGGAATTATTTTTTACGGTGTTGGCATAGCCGTGTGCTCCTTTCTGCAAACTATGTTCAAAGTAACTATTTATATAGGCCTTCCACTTCTGCATTTTCTCCTGATAATGTGTTGCAGTAAACATTAAACGCAAAGTACACAGTTTTAGCATCACCCATTACCAGGGTCAAGCCGGCCGGCCTTTAACTTTACTTGGAAATAAATGCCAGATTGGCCGGCTGCAGTAATGCCTTCGGTGCCAATTCCCGGATAAATTAAAGAGTAACTGTCAAGAGTCATTTTATTTTCAAACATTAAACATTTCTTTCTAATATTCCTCCTTACTTCCTGGACATCACTAAAGGAAAGCTAAGGCTTCTGGCAGCACGCCTGGCAATCTCCTTGTTACACCTGGCACTGCCTCTGCGACCCCTGGCTTGCTCGCCATAAGGAGGGATGGCAATGAGTGATATTGTTTAGTGAAAAAACACTTACCTTTAAATAAATCACTTTAGGTTTTGGAACTTTAAGTGTGCTTGGTTCTCAATCGCATCACAATAATTCATCCTTATTTTACCCACCATTGTTTTGATAAAGATTTATTTTACGTTTTCAGATTAGTTTAAAACGTGGTGTGTTGCTTCGCATATCTGTTTTATGAAATACCAACTATTTCGGTTCTGAAAGAACACAATGCAGAAATCCTAGTGTGTTGGTGCGCAGTATGATGGGAAGATAGGAGATTTGGATAGAGAAGCGATCACCTGGGCACACATCCCAGCTTCTCCACTTGATAAACATGTGAATCATTTCACCTCATATTGACTAATTTTCTCAACATCTCGGTTTGGGATCACGTAAAAGTGCTATGTTCAGTTTGCATTCTAACAAGCTGTATCCTTTATATAGTCATAAGATAACAGTACTTGGGTGATATGTTCAGTGCATTTTGGCTTTTAAAGCTGCAACTTCCATGTGATGACTATACATGGTAAAGGTCCAGCTCTTATGTTATTTCATGTTAAAGAAGTACCAACACTTTGTCACAATTCATAAAACGGCTTTCTACATTAATGCTCTGATCATAATATTTACTGAAATAAGGTTGGTCTTCATTTTAGTTTTTGGCTTTTGGGTGGTGCTTAGAGTGCAGCTTAGGGGAGATGACATGATTGGGTACCCAGCTTGGATGTGTTGTTTGGTTATTTACCCACCTTTTGACTACCCATGGCCACGCCAATCCCTATGACCATTGTCACCCTCTACCAGCCCATCTGTGCTATTTCTTTGAGTTAACTCTATCAAGAAGTAACATCAAACATTGACCTGCCAGTATTATTTCTGTGCAGTCTGCTGACAGTCTGGTTAATTGCAGCTGTGAATGCACGACTGGTGTAATGCAAATGTCTTATCCAAGTGTCCCTTCAGTCACTTGATTTATATCTGTTCATTGCAATGAGGTCTTGTTAAAAATAAGCAATGACAAACCCAACCGTTTTGATTTGTGAATGGGTATCAGATTGGCATTTTACAAATTGTTTCCTGATTACGGAAACCCGCGTCCCCTGCACACTATCAACAAGGGCTGTGGCCCGTATAGAGTTTTTAAGGGTTCAACTAATAACCTTATTGTTTTTTACAGGGTTTGGTTCTTAATTTCAGTAAGTTTCTGTGCTTTGCTATGACTGCAAAATATTCTGAAGTGCCTCAATTAATACTTGACAATTCATCTGTTTATCAGAAAAACAGTAATTTATTCAGATTTTTAACAAAAAAACATTCAAAGTATAATCTGGCCCAACGCGTTTCGAGTATCAATTTTCACTCTTCATCAGGGGAAATCTGTTCAGTATTCTTTACATTAAGTATAAACACTGAAGAAGAAATACATTAAATTAATAATCTAATATTCATATTAATATTCATATGTACATTTAAGGCAGAAAACAGGGTTCTTCAATAACCAGTTAGAAGCACATATATATGTTTTTCTATGTACATCATTACTTAATTCTTTGAATTCAGGATCAGTTTCATTGCTCAAAAGAAAAATATATTAATATATTAAGAGATTAGCTAATGCTGGGAGCCTATTAAGATAAAGGACAAACTGATCTTATCTTGAATATGCCATTACTTCCTAATAATAGCAACAATTTGGATGGTGGCTTGAATACTAACCTGAAAGGTTGTATAAAATAGTTCTGATCTACTGGGCTAAGTGCTGATATTATAAAGGCACTTACTTAAAAAAGTAGAAAAAGTATCCATAGGTTGTAATAGAGTCTGTAGATTATGTGATAAATATTGAAGTAAGGGTGGTATATTAGGATTTATTAGTGCAGGAGATAATAGTGAATGGAACAGATCTTACTTGTAAAAGAAATGTAGGACTCCACAGACAGTCATCTAAGGCTTCTCTGTAGATAGGATGTCCCAATCTGGTAATTTAAGAAAAAGAGAAAGCAAGGTGTATTAAGAAAAAGGGTGAACATTGGCTATGAGGCTCAATGTGGTTGCCGAGTAGCCATACTTACAAGTTGAGATGAAGAAAAGCAGAAAAGCAGGTTTCCCAGATGTAGTTGTTACCCGAGACTCTCCATCCGCTTCCGAGTGAAAAATCGGAGTGGATCGAGTATTTATAGTCGCGGGTGACGTCACCCGCGCATGCGCGTGATGATGTCTAAATGATGAGAAAAAGGTGTCTCACCCTTATAGGAGATACGCATGAGCGCCTAAAATTCTATCCGGGTAGTGAATGCCAATATGTATTAGCTATACATCTAAACATCTAAGACATGGTGATGTGGAAATCATTATGAACTGGTGGTAGTGAATATAGTCTGATATGGAAATGTGAGCTAATCGAGAAGCTGTGTGTGCCCTACCCCCGACTAGGAGAAGATAAAAGAATAAATATGAATAAATAGATAAGCTAAAAATAGATATAGAAGAAAAGAAAGGGCAATTTAAATTGAAAACACAATAATCATGACATAAGGCTGTTTGTCATAGAAAAATCAAAAGAGGCTCCCTTGCATTAAAAACAATAGCATAAAAAAAATAACATTGTCTGTACATATAGTAGATTTAAGTAACTTTTCGTCTGACCCACTAGGGGGTGTACATTCTTATTGTCTAGTCATGAGATTGTAATTTCTTGTGTATCTCTTCTGGATCTCTAACCTAAATGAATATAGGATTTAAATCCTGTTTGATTGAATTAGGTATAGTTTAGTCTAATTCTGATTTAAACTAAAACATAAGGTAGACACTAAAGAAGAGATGCCATGTCTATGTTTGCTAGCGAGCAGAAACCCTGCAGTTCAGGTGGCAAGGCGTTTCAAAGCTTGGGCGAAGCATAGTCAAAGGCACACTGTCCACCCGATTCAAGATGTCTTCTCTGCACGGTCAACAGATAGGTAAAGTTGGACCTCAAGATTCTCTGTGCAGGCAGCCAAGACATTCTTTCCATTAGGTAGTTAGGGCTACTGCCAAATAGGCATTTGTGTGTGAGGGTGAGAAGACAGAAGGTTATGTGAGCTTCCACGTGCAGCAAGTGAAGTGTGCACCTGGCTTGAGAGACGTGATCTCTTTTTCCTAATCTTTCAACCACTCGCACAGCTTCAGTATCACTTGTAGTTTAGCAATACTTCCCTTGCTTATTCCATACAACAGACTACCACAGTAGTCCATTTTAGCTCAAATGATTGGCCTTGCTATGATAACACAGCTTCCACAGGATCTAATTTGAATCAGCAGCTTCAGATGGTATGCTGATGTCGAAACTATGTTAAAATGAGCCTTCATAGACATTTCTGAGTCTAAATAAACACCCAAGGTTTATACTTACTCCTATGTCCCGTCACCTTTCCTCCATACTTTTGGGACATTCCGTCCTTTGTGATGGGACTGGAGCACTTGTGGAAGCATCAGAAATATGATTTTCCTTCTTTTATTTTTACGAGGGGCGATTGCGCGTGGCTGTATCCCTGTCTCCATGCACCCGCCCAGTGCATCACCCTTCTGTCCTTGTCTACACATGGTCAGGGTCGGACCCACTTGCATCATTGGGATTTTGTTTTTCCCATCTTGTCCTTCAAACTTCCTGCTCCAGTTCTGCAGCCATCTTCATTCTGTCTATGCCGGAGCGACTGGGTTTCGTGTCCTGTTCTTCTTGTGAACGTCACTTCGTGAGAGCAGATCCTCATTCTCTTTGTCTAGAGTGCTTGGACCCAGAACATCGGAGGGATTCCTTTCTTTAGTGCGACTCTCTATCCATCCAAGCACTTAAGCATAGGCTTGTCAGGTAGGAGGACGTGTTCCATCGGTTACCTCTGGCTCAACTTCAACAGTTCATTGACAAGAAGAGGAATCTGCCTTCTAAATTCTTTACTTTTTAGGGCAGCCCTTGCTCAGTGACTGCTTCATAGGGTTGTCCGGTGCTGGGAGGGTCCTCAACGGATCTTACCAGGGTCCACCCTGAGGTAACCCCGAAAGGGATCTAATATGGATGACGGAGTCGCCTCCGAGGTTCCCATTCATGGGGCTAAACGTACCGGGGTCACCCCTGAGGTTCCCCAGCCTGGGGCTAAAAATACCACAGTAATTCCTGAGGTATCCCGCACAGGGACTTATAGTACCGGGGGTTCCCCCGAGGTTCTGCAGTCAGGGGCTAAATGTACAAGGGTTTTCCCCAAGGTTCCCTGGAGAGGGGCTAAAAGTACCAGGGTCATTCCTGAGGATCCCAAAATAGGGGCTGAAAAGAAAACCAGCAGGACTGAGAGTCCCCACTCGGGGTATCTTGGTTCCAGGCATCGGCCTGATGTTCCCCTCAAGGTCTTCAAATATTGGCTCTGCCGAGGATCCCTCACAGAGGGCTAAAGTCAATTCCAAGGCTCCTAAAAATCCTGTCACAACAATGCCTTCAGATAGGCCCATGACAGAGGTCTCTTCAGAGTATCACAAAATGGCGGCTCAGCTTGCACTGTTGTCTGGCCCCTCCAAATCTGCCATTTTAATGAGTTCATCAGGAGGACTTGGGATAGCGATAGGGCCCATCTTTTCACTGCCTGGGCTGGATAACAGAAATCCTTTTCGGCTGGCATCCGACTGGAGTACGAGATTCTCTCTTCCGCCAACATCAGCCCCTCTACATTATGTTGATCAAGTAAGGGTTGGGCCGTCTGGGCAGCCAATTTCGATGGAGTTGTGTAGGTACAGTCTGTTGGATCAGCCACTGCCCACGCCTCAGCCTAGGGCTTCTTCAGAAGATGCTTTCTTTTGTAAATTTAACGTTCTCATGCACTCAGACCCAATGAAGGTGTATTTTAGGGATCTCTTCAAGGATTTGTGCCCCAAGCCTCTCAAATCTCAACCCACACCTCCACCACGGTCTCAGAGTGGGCCAGAATTGCCTCCTCTGCCTCATACAGTGCCTCCTCTGCCTCTGGCCCCGCCAACTCCAGTTGTGCAACCTCCAGAACTGAAGGTGTCCAACCTGCCATGCGTCTTCAGTTCACGCCAAAAAGGACGAGGGGGATATGAGCGAAAACAATGAGGATCCACCCCTTTCTTTTAGGGCTTTCCATGATGGAGTGCTGGATTTGATGGCATTGCTAGATATTCTAACTACGGAACGACCAGCTTTGCGGGAGGGAGCTCTAACGGGGGCCCTGACATTAAAATTACAGGAGCGCTGAGGTCTTTTTCTGCAGAAGGATATGCTGGCAGTGGCGTGCACAATTTGGGAGAAACCCCATGTGGCTTATAACATTAACAAGAAAAGTTATGCTCGTTACAAACTTCAGTCACCCGAAGACATTCCTTTGGTTTCCTTTCCTCTTCCTTCATTTACAGTAGTGCGGTGGGTACGCTTCAGTGTAAGCTTTCTTCCTCTTTTTCCACCGCCGCGGCACAGGTGTTGTCTAAGGAATACAAGATCCTTTCTTGCCATTGATAAGAAAGTATTTGCCAACGCAGGGCTTCAGCTACACGAGGCAAACACAGTGGTGATACTCGCAGCTGCTAACCTCAAATTATGGAAGGAGTTGTCCGAGTTTCAAGGCTGTATTCCTCAGGGCAAGCTGGAGGACTTCAAAGAGGGTCTTTCTGATGCCAGGGTGTTGGCTCAGGACCTGCTGGAGGCAGCGGCCCATCATGTGGATACTTCAGCTTGAGGCCTCATGATTGAGAATCATGTCTCCCACCAGGCGTGACTCCACGCTACCATATTTTCAAGGGAAGTTCAAGACCTGCCCTTCAAGGACAAATAACTTTTCCATTCTTCCACAGATGAGGAACTGAACAAAACAAAGGCTAGTACACTAACAGCCAGGTCTTTTCTCTGTTTTAGCAAAACCTGCTTCTTCCAAACTGTCCTCTCTCCAGAAAACAGACTCCTGATCAAGATCTTTAGAGGGCTTTAGAGGGTTTCAGGACCATAAGTGGCTCCAAACAGATTGCTCCTCTAGTGGGACTTCAGGCAAGCAACAGAGACAAGGCAGATGGTTTTTCTCCCGATCTTCAGCCTCCTCTTCTGCTACAGGTGCCCTTGCCTCCGATAAGTCTGCCAAATTTTTCATCTGTCCCACGAGTCTCCAGTGGGAGGTCGTATTTCTTCTCATCTGGAGGCATGGTAGATCATTACCGACGACCAGCGGGTTTTGTCTGTCGCCCATGTGAGCTTTCGGCTGCCCCTTCCAGATACCCTACCTTCTCATCCTCCTTTACGACAGACAGGGTCTCCCTCTCTCCGGGCCGAGGTGCAAAAACTCCTGGACCTCAGGGCGGTGGAGCGTGTTTCTCCATCCGAACAAGGGGAGGGATTTTATTCCTGTCTGTTCACAGTGTCCAAACCCAAACCAGGCTGGTCCGCGCACTATTGTAGATCTGTCCAATTTCAACCTTTAACTTCCTCAAGAGAAATTTAAGATGATTACATGTTAGATCCTCCCTCTTGAAGGACGATTGGCTCTGCATGGTAGATCTCCAAGATGCTTATATGCATGCTCCAATATGTTCCCAACACTGCAAATTCCTTAGTTTCTTGATAGGGACGAAACATTTTCACCTTTGGTCTCAGTTCAGTCCCTTTTATGAAAATGAGGGCGGTTATTGCAGCGCTCCCTAGGCTCTGAGGAGTCAATTTCTATCCATACTTGGATGACTGGCTACTTCGGAGTCATTGTCCGCAAAATGCAGCAAACCATCTTCAGTTTCTTCTCCAACTGTTGTTCCAGCTTGGACTGCCAGTGAGCTGGCAAAAGTCATTGATGACGGTTTCTCAAGACCTGATTTTCTTAGGTTATCCCTGGGATACCATCAAAGCCAAGGTTTTTCTGACCGAGGACAGAATGACAGATTTGTCAGTCACATGCCACCCGTTCCTCAACTCAACCCACAGTTCAGCTTGGTGCTTTCAGAGGCTTCTGGGCCTTATGGGATCATGTGTTCTGGCCCTTCCTCTGGCAAGATTGAAGATGAGACATACGCAGTTGGTACTAAAGAGAAACTGGTCTCAAGCTTCAGATCCAGACTCCCGGTTGATTCCAATCCCCTCGATTATGGTTACAGATCTCCAGTGGTAGTCAGACCCCACCAACCCCTTGGTAGTAGCTTCCTTTTGGGAGCCCTTACCTCAAGTCAGAATAACAGCAGACTCCTCCCTTCTGGGCTGGGGTGCAACGTTGGATCAACTAGAGGTTTTCGATCTGTGGTCATCCCGGGACAGGTTTCCCATATCAATTACCTCAAGCTATTGGCAATTTTTCAGGTGTGGAAAGCTTTTCGACCTTCTATCTTCGGGAAGGTAGTGCGAGTATGCATAGAAAAGTCGGTGGCAATGTTCTATGTGAACAAACAGGGAGGTACCAGGGCTCCGCTGCTTTTAGACCTAGCCATTCATATTTGGTAATGGGCTGTGCAGAACGATATCTGGCAGCAGGCAGTACATACTTTGTGTCAGAACAATATTGTGGCGGATTCTGACAGCTATCAGTCTGTGGTGAACCACGAGTGGGAGATGAACGAGAGGGTTCTTCGCCACCTTTCGTCGCAGTGGGGTATTCCAACAGTGGACTTGTTTGCAACATCGGCCAACAAGGAGCTTCTGCGTTATGCTTCCAGGGAGGGGCTCAGTCCACATTCCTTGGGGGTTGCTCTTAAAATTTGGTGGGACAACATGTGGGCGTACGCCTTCCCTCCACTACCCTTGATTCATCGGGCACTCTTGAAACTCAGGGGTGCCAGCAATTGCACTCTGCTCTTCAAAGCTCAGTGGTAGCCAGCCAGGATTTGGTTCTCGGAACTTCAGCATCTGTCAGTACACAATCCGATCAGGTTGTCGGAGATTCCCAATCTTCTACACCAGAGCAGTCTACAGGTGCAGCATCCTTCACCACAATCCTTCAGCTTAGCAGCATGGTTCCTGAGTTCAACTCTCTAGCGCAGTTCAGTCTTTTGAAAGAATATATGCGAATAGTTCAGGCAGCACCCACACCTTCAACACAAGCTCAATTAAAAAACAAGTGGCTTTGATTCGGTCACTGGTGCCTTGCTAAGTAGCTTGATCGTCACCAGGTTTCTATTGACTGTGTCCTGTCGTTCATCTCAGACCTGGCAGCCACGGGCATCCACTTTTTGTCATGCAGAACTTATTTGTCTGCCATTGGTGCCTACGTTAGCACAGGCTGCTTGCTCTTTCATGCTAACAAATCCTGTCATAAAACGGGATTTCGCAGGGCTTCTTCATCTTTTTCCTCCGGTCAAGTCACCTCACCACAAATGGGATCTCAAGGTAGTCCTCACCATTCTCTGTCACAAACCCTTTGAGCCACTGGCGACTACAGAGCTCAAGTTCCTCACCTGGAAAATGGCTTTTGTGATAGCTGTTACATCAGCCGGAAGAATAAGTGAATGACAAGCCCTGTCTATTGAGCATCGCTTTTTGGCTTTTTATAAGGATAAGGTGACGCCCTGCACACATCCTTCTTTCTTTCCAAAGTTTGTTTCTGATTTTCACATTAACCAGTCGATTTCCTTGTTGTTTCTTTTCCAGGCCCGGCTTCAGATGCAGAAAGAGTCCTCTGCAATCTAGATGTCAGGAGGGCGCTGAAGTTATACTTACAAAGAACAAGCGACTTCAGAAGTTGTTCACAACTTTTTGTTACCTTTGGGAATCTTAAGGGAACCCCAGCCTCCAAAGCTTCCATTTTGTATTGCATTGCTTCATGCATTGTGGAAGCTTATACGGTACAAGGCCTTCATTCTCCAAAGGGAACACACGCACACTTGGTGCGAGTGAAGGCTGCGACTGTTGCTTTCCAAAAATATGTTCCATGGGAAACCATTGCCAAAGCGGCCACATGGGACTCACCGGAGCTTTTTGTAAGCACTATTGTCTTGATCTCAGTTCACAGGTGGATGCCCAGTTTGGTCAGGCAGTGCTTTTTCAGTAAGGGAATTTTCCATCCACCCATTTCATAAATTGGTACTTGGAAATCTCCCAAACGCATGGAGGAAATGGGAGGGAATGTAGGAGTATAACAAAGTTACTCACCGTAGTGACTATCGTACTCCGAGTCCATAGTCCCCTTTCCTCCATACGCCCGCCGCCTTCCCCTCTAAAAAGTTTCCTCTCTTTGCTAAATTGTAGGATTAGAACAAAGTTACTCACCATAGTGAGTATCGTACTCCTAGTCCATAGTCCCCTTTCATCCATGTTCCCGCCGCTTTCCCCTCTAAAAAGTTTCCTCTCTTTGCTAAATTGTCCTTCTTCTTTGGCGATAGAAAAGGACTGAAGGGCGACTGGCTGGGTGGGGCTCAGGAAGGCGGGGCTACAGCCACGCGTGATGGCCTCGCATAAAAATAAGGGTCAAAAAAGGTCAATAATATGTGTGATGCTTCAAAAAGTGTTCAGGTCCCATCACGAAGGACAGAATGTCCCAAGTATGGAGGAAAGAGGACTATGGACTAGGAGTGTGATAGTCACTACTGTGAGTAACTTTGTTATTCTCTGTGGTGGCAATGGTCCAACCCACAATGGTAACGTTTTAATAGACAGAACCTAATTTCTTAAGCCTGACGGCAGTGCCTGCTAACATTAACTCAGTCTTAGAATCCTTTAGAGCCGGCCCATTATGAGCCATCCAATGTTGGATAGGGGAGTACCTCTCATTCATAACTTCAGAGTCCTTCTTATAATCCCCTGAAATGGTGATAAGGCCCTGAGTGTAATTTGCATTGTTAGCCCTTAGCATCCAATAATTCAAACGGTGGCTTTGTAAAAATGTTGTATGAGGTTGGTGATAAACACAAACCCTGTGGCACCCTGCAAGGCACATTGACAGCATCTGCTGCTTCAGCCCCACTAAACACTCTAGCTGATCGATCGAGCAGGAAGGATTTAACCCATTTAGCCGCCAAAGGCAGTTTTAATTGAGGGAGCAGTGTATGGGAGGCCCAACAGTCTTTTTAAAAATGCACTCTCTCCCACTTGGAGACTGCTGATGTTAGAACAGTCCTAGAGTGATGCTCAATAGGTAGCCATCGATATTGATTGAAGTTTGAAAATCTCCTGTGCATGGGAAATAGTGGTGCCATACAATTTTGGGGCAAGGTTGGGTATGTCTTTCCTCCTTATTTAAACCTTGGAGGGAGGAATAAGTCCAGTGCTGGGCAATTATTCGCTGATATAATGCTAAACCTGAGGCAATTCATCTCATTTATGTTATCCTTTTTGAGTGGCACCTGTCTCACTATGCATTCCTTAATTGAGTGTAAATGGTCCTAACCTGTCTGTGTGGTGAAGCAGTCGGTCACCTTTGTATATTTCTTTTGCAGGGCCATGCACATAAATAGCATTTAAAAATATGATCCATGTAAACCTCAACATTCTTGATGAATATTAAAATCCCCTAATACATTTGCCAGGTGTTTAATTTCATCCTGAAAATACTTAATTGTGTGGCCTTCCCTTGGTGAACAGACCTCGTTGCTCTGTATTTTTTTGTTTGTTTAGCACATCATTTATTTTTGAGAAAGTGTCATTAACTTTTGTACCACGGAGTCAAACCAATTCGAGCATTTTGTTTATTTTTTGTCTGGTTTAAATTAGTTTATCAGGAATTCCACCAGCTGGGCAAGCGCTGAATGCAAGTCATTGTAGTCTGACTTGCATTCTTAGTGTAGTCAGTGCTACACTAGAAGGCTTCCCTTTTAAGTCGACAAGATGTTTCATCACAATTCCTCGATGGGCATTCCAAATTGCTGTGGGCATAGCATTTCAGGCGTTGCCATACTTTACAAATTGAGAAGAAGGGGATGTTATCTTCGTTGCGCCAAATAGTTTTGTCACATATTTATGAAATGCTTCACGCCATATTGCTTCCACTTCTAAGCACTTGCTTTATTACACGACCTGCAGTAACAGCCGTGTAGTTATGCTCAACTCATAGAAAGAGCACTTTTTGGGTGGCTTATAACTTTGATACCGTTTGACAAATCCTCACCAAACTTTGCAATAATAGTATATGGCCACCCCCCAAATGATTATGCAAAGTTTGGGACAGCATCGTAATGGGGGGGGGCAAAGTTATAGGGGTTCCCAAAACATTTCCAATCCTCATAGACATAATGGAAAAAATATTTTGCTCACTCCTACCACTACAGCCCAAACCACTTGGCGGATTTGCACCAAACTTGCGCAAGCAGTGGCGGCTTTGTCCCAAAATTTCCTGGGGTTTTTGATTTTACTTGTCACCATAACGTCCCTTTAACAAAGTTTTTCACCGAATTTGATATATTTTTGTTACTGCAACTTAATCATAACGTCCCTTTAGCAACGTTTTTTCAGTGAATATGTGTTATTATAACCCAATATAATGATGCTCAATATATATCACTCTTGGATAGATTAAGTGATTCAGCCCTGCAGGGATTTGAACCTGCGTCCTGCAGATGTAACCCCTATTTACTTTATTGGGCCTTTTCGGGCTATATAAATCCCCTCTTTAAAACTTGTGTCTCTGGTGCTACCTGTAACCTTAAAAAAGAGAGGGACACCTAAGTACCCGAGTGATACAGTGCAATGCAACTCCAAAAAGGAGATGGTGTGAAATACATCAGAAGTTGTTCTAATATGCAGTTACAAAGCGGTCAATCTGTGCTGTGTTAACTGTGCTAACAATCTATTCCTTAGCATAGCCGCATCAATTATTTTGTATTACCTGTTCAATTCCCTGTCTTACAATTTGACTCCACAGCATAGCTATGTCAATTACTTTTGTATTAACCATTGAATCCATAGCATAGCTGCATCAATTACTTTGTATTACCTGTTCAATTCACTGTCATAACATTTGAATTCATAGCATAGTTACATAACTGCCCTGTCGTGCCAATGCAATCCATACCATAGCATAGCTATGTCTATGTATGTGCTACCGGGTAAATCCATGGAATAACTACATCAATTATATTATTTTACTTGTTGAACCCAGGGCATGGCTACATATATTGCACTATGATACCAAGTGTAGACCACAGCATGGCTACATTAATTATTTTGTATTAGTTGTTTCAGTTCAGTTTGGTACCACCTGACACAATAGTATAGCTACAATAATAATGTGTGTAGTAACTGTCAAATCAATAGCCTAGCTACTTCAGTGGCACTGCAATGCCAATTGAATCCATAGCATAGCTACATCTACTATTGTATGTTACCTATTGAATCCACAGCATACCTACACCAATTATCTTGAATTACCTGTTGAACCCATAGTCCACCTACATCATTTACACAGTGATACCAATTGAATCCACACCATACCTACATCAATTATTTTGTGTTGATTGTTAAAATCCACTGCAATACCTTTTGATTATATCGTATATTTACATCAATGAATTCTGCATTAAATACTAAATGCATAGCACTGCAACATCATCTGTGCTGTAATACCAATTGATCCCATTGCATAGTTATATATGTCATGTTGTACTACCTTCTCAATTACTAGCATAGCTACATGTATCTTTTGGATTAATGGTCGAATCCATAGCATAACTAAAACAATTATCTTCAGTCACCAGTGGAATCCAAATCATACATAGATCAATTTCTCAGTCCATTGTGATACCAATTGATTCCATTGCCAGGCTACATCAATTAAGGGAAGGGACTGACAAGGGCAGTCAGCAGTGTGAGCAGTGAGCGCTGTTCGAGAGCGCAGTATTTCCTCACTTTCCGTTGGAGGCGTGTGCTGAGAGGCGTGTGCTCTGGTGAGCCTCTGGTACATAACCATTCCCCTCCGCGAAGCGGACCGCGAAGGGACTGACAAGGGCAGTCAGCAGTCCGCGGTCGGCGGGAGGAGGAAGGAGTGCTTTTCAATCAGCGCGTCTCAAGGGAGGGGCCCTCTCCACCATGACTGAGTTGGCGCAGAGAGCCAAAAGGAAACCCTCGGTAAACGAACTTGAGCCGAGAAATCTACGGAGCAAGAAACCGCGGTGCCCAGAGTTTCTAAATTGCAGCTCCACCGATGCAGCTGAGCAGGTAATGGAACATGGCCCCTCGTTGGATACGCATCATAACCTCCCCCTAACAACATTTCCCAACAATGTAAAGAACCAATTACAACATTCAGAGTGTGTTTCCAGTTTCCCCACGATCGAGAGGAGTGAAAACCGGGGGGAGGAACCAATCACCTTGGGGAAGGGCGCCACAGACTTCTCCATGATTAGCGAAACGCCCAGGCCCAAAATTTTACCCCATGCGACAAAAGGGAGAAGCAGGGAACCCCAAGTGTCATCTAAAACAAGTCCAGTCCCACGGATAGAACCCCCCCATCAGATCTGAGAACTATTTAAGCCCGCTCGCTTCGGAGAGAGAGCCAGTGGACGCCAACCCGTGGAAGGGGGGCTTGGGGGAGGGTCTACCCCACACGCCTTCTATGGGGGGGGGGGCAAGTGCGCATCATGATACATACGATGGGGGAAATGGATGACCTGCGAACACCGCCAGGCGGCGAGGAGATTTCCCCGCCTACATCACCAACCGATCCAGAGGCTAGCCCCGTAGCACTGGAATCTAGTCCTTCTACCTCCCCGAAGAGACTGGTGCCAGTAGCCGGGGTGAGATCATTGTCGCCTCAAGGAGAGGTCAGGTTAATGGACTCTCCAAGCTCCCAGGACTACATTGCTTCGGCTACCACAGCGTCCCTTAGCCCGGCAGCTCTGTCTCAGCCGAATGCAAGTCCTTTGCCCAACGCTCCTCCAGTGATCACCCCACCATCGAGTCCTCAATCTGACAAAAGGAGGACGGAATCCTCTGTTCACTCAAAGACACAGGGGAATTTACAGAAAATGCTCCCCAAAAGACCAGCGCGTTTAAAAGCTCCGTATAAGAGAGGGGGACTAGGAGGGAAAAAAATTCAGCATCAGAACCCTTCAAACGCAATGACCACCCTCAAAGACTTTTTTGGTAAAAAATCGCGCAGAGAAGGTCGTGGACAGAAGGACTTTTCTGATGCGGAGCTGCTGGCCATAATGGAGGACACGGCCCTACATCTTTCAAATCTAATTCTACCTTTAAAACCTAAACCTCATGTGGAAGAGGTTATCAACAAGACGGTGCCAGCGAAGTTACCCACCGGACCTGTAAACGATCCATCCAGTAATATGCTATCAGGGTTGGAGGTTGGGTTTGGTGATGAAGGAGACACTCATGCTGGTCCGGATGCGAGGAGTAATCCTCCAGAGATAAGCGACGCTCTTGAAGTGGCACGCAGAGAAAAAGAGGGCCCTCTCGCTGCCAAAGTTCAGGACCCCCGTCGACAGCCCCAGGAAGATCAGGATAAGGACAAGAGGGGCTCGTGGGAGAGGATGGGGCAGACCTCTCTTCTATTTGACCCTGAAGAGGGGGCAGCCTCCTCGTCCAAACCTTTCCTCCCTTCGGCTCCTCTTGACTTGATCTCCCCCTAAGGGAGTTAAGGAGATAGGGTTAGGAAGCGGCCTAGACAAATGCATCGTGAACGATCAGCACGTGAACTCTCCTGTGCTTCCTGGACGGATGAGCGAACTTACTGCCAAACCGAAGCCAGAAACACCTGTCAAAAAGCTAGATCCAATGACGATCCTGTCCACCGTCACGATAGCATTGGCGCCGTTTGGGAAGCTGTACGAATCGATCCATGAGACACTTACAGATCAAAACACTCTAATAGCATTTATGTACTCCAAACTCACCTATCTAGAAGGTTTTGTGTTGGCCCACAGGACTTGCGTGCACGACTCTCAAAATGTTACAGGTAATAAGAGACCTCAGCATGCGGATGGGGGCCTGATTGACAACTCGAGGGCGCCCAAACAGGTCTCCTTAAGTGACCAGGAATCCCAAACAACGGAGGATGTTTACAGCTCAGCTGATCTGAGGGCCACAAGTGGAAATTCCATCCCCCACCAGCCTCCTAGGATTAAGATGGGCTCAACTGGCCCGCAAACAAAGAGCTCAGTAGGCACGAAAAATGGTGCGGTAGTTCTTAATCTGCCGGAAGACGGTCAGATTCAACCAGCAGCGACGGGAACCAATTTTGCAGCAATTAGGGTCCCGTCAACTTTTGAAATCTTTAAGCATGTAGGAGCTCCTTACCCGGCCCAAGGAAGAAAAAAAGCCCAGAAAGCGGCCAAACCAGCGCCAATTGTCTCGAGAAAAACAGCAACGCTGAAACTAAACAACATAAGAGAGTCAAAGACGGCAAACGACTTGTCACCTGTGCAAAACAGAAAAGTGTTCAAACTAAAGCCAGCTGATCAAAATCAGGAGGACCGTCCTGACATGGAATCCTGTAGCGACTTAGACTCAATTGATCTAATCGACCTCAGTACATATTCGGTGGAAGAGGACGAGATAGACCCGTTCCCCCCAATCCAGCAAAAACGAAAAACCCCAGAGACTCGCGAAAACAGAGCCGCGGAAGAACCAAAAACAAAAGCCCTCCTCTTGGACTCGCCAACATGTACCCCTCGGGCCAAGAACAAGAGGAATTTGAGCCAGACCTCCAGGGCAGGTCCGGAGGGAGCGAGATCCAAGAAGGATAAATTCTCACACAATTCCAGGGAAGATAGGCGCTCCCCCCGGCTTATCACCAGGACGAAGTGTTATAGCGATAACAAAAGAACTTCCGTAGATCTAAGAGTCAGGATGCTGAAGGAAGAAAGAGACCGTAAGGAGAGATCAAAGGCCGGAAGAGTCTCCCCAGCAGTCCTAGACCCGCATTATAAATCACGAGTCCACGAGCAAAGGTGGAATGAAAGGGGAGCCGCGTTGGAGGGGCTCCCACGAAGGGCAGCTGTGGATCAAGAATTTCCAGGAAAAAAAGAAAAGACTACCAGGATTTTCAAACTCCAAAGGGTCCATGAAAAACAGGACAGTTGGATCCTGAACCGTAGAGCCCTGGCAAAACTATTTAGCGAGTCTCATCTCTCGCAAATTAATATCACAAAGGAGATCAACATCCTCGAGCCAAATCCCAATGGAAGAAAAGACAGCTCGTATCTCCACATTGACTCAAACTATACACAGCGACAGATCTGGGGGAAAGGTCAAACCTTCTCAAACTGGGTTTCGAGCTGTCCTACGTCGCAGAAGGTATCCTGGGGCCTAAACCACCCCAAGAGAATGCGACAAATTATAAGGCGAACGAACAAAATTACGGACGCCAAAGGCCGATCCTGCAAAACAGACGAAGACACGAACTGCGAAGTGAAGAGGGGGGTTCCACTAACACTGGCAAGATGGAGGACGCCCCTCCAGCAAGAAGGAGTATCCAGCAACACTCCTCCGGAAGAGGCAGAAATGAGAGGGAATGGGAACCCGATGAGAAGCCGATACCTTCTACTCGTAGAATTTTCCAACTAGTAGAACAAAAATTGAGTGACAGGGGGGCTTGTAGGGTCGCCTCCTCGTGATCTAAAGCCCTCGAATTTCAACGATCAAAATGGAGACAAGCCGGATTCCAGCAGAGGTCCCCAAAGAAGCAAGTAGCCACCACAAGGATTAATTACTGACTCCTTTGAGGATGTCAGGGCATCTTCGACATGGGACCCCCCCTCTTTAAAGCTAGGGTCTTGGAACACCAGGGGCTTTAAACACCTGACTGTGGAGTCAGATGTCGACCTCACAAGTTTCGATGTGCTGTGCTTACAAGAAACTTGGTTAAGGGAGAAACCTATTTTGGACGGTTACCACCTGATTCACTCGCCGGCTCTTAAAGAAAACAAGGGCAGACCCAGATCAGGGCTTATTATCGCCATCAGATCGGGAAGTGGCCTTCACCTGAAAAAGGTACTCAAAACAACAGAGTTTATATTAGCGGTAATCATCACTTGGAACACTTCCCGTAATGTTGGTGATAAGGCCCCGCAGTTTGAGATATTACTGGTGAATACCTATTGGAACCCAAAACGGGTGACCTGTGATAATTACATCAACCAAATGGAGACAATCATCGATGATCATCTAACTTCAAGCACCGCCAATTATACCATCCTGGTAGGGGATTTGAATGTTGACTTAACTAAAGGACTAAACTCTCCGACGGGAAGAGCCCGCAGATGGACAAACCTAATAAAGGCAAGAGATATACATAATCTGCTACAAAGAGTGGCCCCTAATGCAGAGGCTATCCCAACCTGGGAGAGAAATAACCAAACGGCCATCATCGACTACATCCAGGTATCAAGGAGCTTTTTAATAATAAAAGAATCCTTTGAAGTGACCAGGACTAAATATAGCGATCATAATATCGTGAGTTTTTCTTGGGCTTCTCCAAGAGCAGAAGCCCGCTACACAAATGCAAATTTGGAAGTCAATCAAAGTGGCACACGGCTGAAGATGTCCGTATCCGCAATCGCCCAGCTGACACAACTGTATAAGGAGGAGAAAAACGGGAACCTTATTGGGGCCAAGGTATCGACAGACTACGCCTCAGTTCTCTCGATATTCGCCTCTAACAAAGGAAAGAAGCAGCCAACAGCAACGTCATTTAATCATGTATTTAACCCACAACTAGTAGAACGCAGAAAATGGGTGAGAAAACTGAAGCGAGCAGCAGCTACTTCAGAGTCCCCAGAGAAAAAAGAAGAAGCAATTGTGGCGGCGATTAATTATAAATCATGGTTAAGGTCATTGAAATATCAGCGTGCTCAAGATGACGCAGAGTTCATGCTACGAACCATTTGTGGTAAGAACGCGCGAGACTTCTGGTCCCTAATTAAGGGGTATTCGAAAGTTCTGAATCAAGCCCTTCAAAATTCAATAAACGATGGAACTTGGGTATCTCACTTCTCTGACCTCTATGGAGTCCCATCATCATCTAAAAATCTACCAACACCAGATCAGCAGACAAAAAAGACCGTTTGGGCTGTTCCAATTGATATCGAGACGATCGAATGGAAAATTAAAAAACTTAATGGCTCTAGAGCAGCCGGCCCCGATGGCATCACGAACCATGATCTGGAAAAAAATCCGAAAGCGTGGTCAATTTTCATCAAAGAGGTGTTCATGACGTGTGTTAAGCTCTCAGAGATTCCACTATCATGGAAAAAGGCGATAGTGGTACCTATTTTTAAAAAGGGCTCTAAAGACACCCCCTCGAACTATCGCCCAATAGCGCTGCTAGACTCCATAGGTAAAGTTTTTGGAGCTCTATTGTTGGACAATTTTCAATCGTGGATATTAACATCAGCCCTCTTCGATCCTCTGCAGGGAGGCTTTGTGAAAAACATTGGTACGACGGCAAATATATTGGCTTTGAGTGCACTGAAAGCTAAGGTATCAGAGGGGCGGCCCAAAATATACATGGCTTTTATTGATTTGGTCCAGGCCTTCGACCGTGTTGATCGAGGACTACTATGGGAGAAACTACATCATCATGCTTGCCCCTTACAGATCCTGGATCCAATAAAGGCCCTGTACTCGGAAACCTCAATGTGTGTACGGTTAAACAATCTGGGTCGCCTCTCTTCCGAGATCAAGACAGAGAGAGGCGTCAAGCAAGGCTGCCCACTGGCTCCGGCCTTGTACAACGCCTATATAGCGGATTACAAGGAATACGAGGAGAGAGTACGTAGCATCCCGCCGACATTGGGAACAAGTAAAATATCACGCCTGCTATATGCAGATGACATTATTCTCATGGACCTCACACCTATAGGCCTGCAGAGACAGATTAACAATCTTAACGCCTATCTTAAAGAAAACCCTCTCCAGATGAACTTTGATAAAACCAAAATAATGACGTTTGGAAAGGCGTCCTGTGATGCAGAGAAATTCGTCTGGGCAGTAGACAACAAACAGCTGGAGAAAGTGACCAACTTCGAGTACCTTGGGATTATCTTAAATAAAAGCTTAAAAGAAGTACCAATGCAAGACAACATAATGATTAAAACTCGCCTACTCACAACCCAGGCAAGAGCAGTAGCGACCAAATTTGGCCGTTTCACATTAGCGCCAGTCCTGACCTTCTACAGAGCGAAGGTAGTCCCTACCCTGATTTATGGAGTTGAAGCCTTACCCAATCTACCATCGAACTTCTGGGAAAAAGTGGAGGGACTCTTTTGGAAAAAACTGCTCAACTTGCCACAGTCGCTTCCAATTGTATTAATAAGGAGAGAGCTGTCGCTTCAATCGCTGAGCTCCATTGTGGCTCGAAACGAAATTATGCTCTACCGAAAAACGTTACTTCCCTCTCCGCCTCTGATATTAAAGGAAATACATCAGGAAATAATATCAGGGTCGTGTAAAATGCTGTCGGATTGGTCACTAAGAATGACAACTCTCCTAGATTGGGCGAGTAGTTCTAGTGACAAACTCATTAACAATCTGGTAAAGGTGAAAGTGCGCATTATGGAACAAGACTGGATTGACACATTGGAGAAGGCCTCGACTTCGAAATTGATATTTGATCTACCTTTGAGCTGGCAGAAAGTCAACTCCACAAAACAGTACCTGTTGAAATGTCCTGACAAGAAAGTACGAGAGTCCTTCCTGAGAATTCGACTGAACATCATTCATACTAAGGAAGTTTTGTCAAGAAGGAATATGTCAGAAGAAAAAGGGTGCAGATTCTGCAAACTGGGGGACGAGGTGGAAACTATTAAACATCTGCTAATGAATTGCCCGGCTGTGCTAGCTGCACGTACACTACACCTCGGTCCTCTATTCAGTCATTTGCAGCTCTATGATGAAGAGGAATGGTGGTGTCGTTTAATCAACGGGGAAAAGACGTCTTGGGTTATAGCAGTGGTGGGCTTTTTTCGTGCTATTGGTCTAATAACTCAATAAGGATGGGAAAGTAAATGGAAATCACGGCTTTTTTTTTCTCTCTACTACCCTTACGGGAGGTAACAGGGAACAAGCAGGATTTTTGTTGTTCTCCTCGCCTTTATCCTCCTCTTTTTCTTCCGCTGCTCCTTGTCTCCCTTTTGACTGTGCTACCCCTTTATCATCAAGGATTTTTTTTCTTCTTTTTCTTCGCTTTTCTTTTCTTTTCCCCTTTTGACTTTAAGGATCTAAAACCTTGTAAAAATTGTTTTATACAATTAAATCAAGTAAAATAAAAAAAATAAAAAAAATTATTTGTCTAACCTGCTTAATCCACTGTGTTAACAAATTGATTCCATAGCATCATCAGATCAACTACTTTGAACTACCATTTGAAACTCATAACACCAGAAGACTGATTATTTTGTGCCACTCACTCCTGCTCAGTCCACTAAGACTCTACAGTTTCCATGTAACAAATGCAAAAACATTCCAAAAAACAGCAAAGACAGTAGAATCAGAAAGGAGCAAAGGAAAAGGAAAGTGATGGAAACTGCCACATAAATGCCTTCAGACCAGTCTTCAAGTGATCCCAGAGGACTTCCAATTCCCCACTTCAGAAGACCCTTAACAACCTTCATATCCAGAAATTACCTGAAACACCCATCAGAACACATTGTCTCAAAGGAACCATATAGTCAACAGACAGCAACTACTAAAAAAGAAAAAAGGAGAAGTTGTAACTCAACAAACCCTCATCCACTTAAGCATTTAAACTTCCAACCATCTACAAAACCACAATTACAAGATGTTACGCTCAACACACGTTTTGTCACATGACAATCTAAAACCGACACACAAGAACTCCAGGATGTGTGCCCTAAGCCTAGCAAGAACTTACTTAGCCTTTTTGACTCTGAAAGCTTAATCCAAGAGTGCTCCACCAACAGCTGTCATAATATGGCGGGCACCAGACGCCTTCTGGCCAACATGCAATCAATCACCAAACACTCTTCTGAAATATTTGACCCTGTGTCCAAGGACAGCATTTATCTACTTTTTATCACAGAAGTCTTGCTCTCTGATGGTCAATTACCAGTAATCCATGAAAGCATTCTAGCAGGATACAACATCAAATGTGCAAATCGCCCTAAACTAAGAGGTGGAGGAATAGCATTAGTCTACAGAGAGTGTATCAAAGTCTCATCAACATCCTCTGTCAACAACATCCCGGATTGCAGGTCACACATACTTATCTGTTAGATCTCTCACCTCTTCTCTAAACGACCTCCTCGTTTACTGACTAGCCTCTTCAGCCAACCTTTTGCAGACAAACTCACGGATGCAGCCGCCAACCTATCCTTGGACTGTCAGCATCTAACAGTACTCTGCAATTTCAATATCTGACAATCCCATCATGAAATACCTCACAATCAATCTCACTGGACTACATCTCAACAACTGGTGAAAGATGCTACCCACATAACCGATCACATGCTTGATGCCATTTTCTTTAATGAGAACAATGTCACAGCCTGCTCCCCAGTAAATCTTCCATGGGGAGACCACTTATCCATTCCATTCACAATCTTGACAGAAGCTCTGTAGTGAGCAGAACCACCTTTTGATGCAGTGATCTTGCCCATACCCTGGACAGACGTGAAACACAACCATGTATTAGAACAACTGGAATTGAACATACCAACCACCACATCCGACCCACCAAAAAACACGTAAAATGAAGAACACAGCAAAATTCATACCTGGATCAACATGGCCATAGATCACTCTGACGAAAACTTTCAAGAACTTGCAGAAGATGAGACTACACCACATGAAGAAAGAGAACCGAAATTCTGACAAAATCTAGAGCATATGGAACAGATCTGCCTACCATCAACAGATACATATCCAGAGTGCAGAAAACATTAAAGTCAAGAAAGTGCACTACTCCAGGGGCATTGAATCAGCACAAGAGAGGCCAATAGAAATGCTCAAGATAATTAAAGAATATAAAAACCAGCCAGCCTGAAAAATAACTCCTATCCCAAACGAAGAACTATTTATTTATGTATTGATTATTTATTAAATACAGCATAAAGTACAAACTAAGGCACATAGGCATCTAGGCACTAACATTGACAGTAACAAGTTAAGAAAAAAACAATGCAAATCAATTTTAATAAATTTCACCAAAAAGATACTAATCATCAAATAGTTTCTGGACAACAAATGGCCAACACCTCCCAATCCTCCAACGAGACCTTACTTCTGGAATCAACCTCATTATTGCTAAACTCCTTCCATTCATTCTCCCTGCAGGACTTTCTCACTAGCATAGACTCCTGCAACCCTGCAGACTCCCCGGAAGATCGCGTACCCCAGTCACTTCAAAATCATCATGAAACATCAGCACTTAACATCTTGCACTTTTATCATTCCTAAATAACTCAATAACTACTGGGAACATCCCCGTATATGTCAGCCATTCCTCAAAAAGCAGACATTGGCCCTGCAGACTATCGCCGAAATCTCAACTACTTCTTTCATCTCTACCATAGTGGACAGACAACTCTGATATTTAATTCAAACAAATAATGTGTTTCACAAGCAGAGTATGGTTTCAGACCCATAAGGGCACAGAAGGAAGGAAGGCCCAATCTTTGTTCTATTTCAGAACTACCCATACCAGCATGCTGCTCTGCTGCTAGAAACTACAGAGAGCTGAATGGAGTAACCAGCGGTCAAGGAGCCACATGCCGCTCAGGAGGAACCAGGCTTACTCTGCTGTCTGCAGATGTTGAGGCAGAGACAAACACCAATCTGCCCAAAGCCCTAAACCAACTTTGAATGCTGCAGGGTGAAGGGTGCGGGACCAAGAGAGGTTTGTTAAGACTTACAGCATGAAAACCCAACCCCAGGGAAAATTACAGACAAAGATTTGCCCCCAGGGTCAGTTAAGGCACCGGACCTATGGAGGGAAGGTGGAGGCTAGAGCCAGGACAGGAAAAGTGTAAAAGACTGGCCAAAGAGATACAGAGGGAGGGATTTTCAGGTGAGGTCAGGAGGAGCGGAGGTGGACTGAGAGACCAGGTGGAGGACAAACAGTGAAACTGTGAAGAAATTACATCTGCTCTGCAGGAGTACAAGGATGGGCAATGGTTAAACCGCCTACTCGGCACCCACACTTCAACAAACTAATAGAGATCTCAATCATAAAGGTAAAACAGGCACAGCTAAGAGCTATAGCTTCTTCACCTTTTGTGGTAAGATGGGGAGAGGGGCGGCAATATTCTTAGAAAGGGTGTGAATGTGATCCAAGCAGCAATAGTGCAACAGTTCCAAAATCAAAATAAAAGATTGCCCAACCAGATTCCTATAAAAAATATATACTTTAATTACACAAATCAATTGTATACTTAACTATCAAAAACACTATAAAAACCACCCCTATAAAAGGAAGACAGAGAAATGCAGATTGTAATGAAGCAGCACTCTTGATACTTAGTAGGGAGGAAATAAAGGCAAGAAATGCAACAATATGAAAAAGGATATGTCTTGAAGGAATAAGGAGCACTGCAGACTTTGCCAGTGTCTGGGGCCCAAAAGGTGGACCATGACGACAGGGTCACTTGAGAGTACCTGATTCAATTATTAGTGGTTCGATAGTGTACTGGGCTGAGCAGCAAACTGGCATCGAGTTGGTTAGAAGAGGGAGCTCAGAGCGGTTTGGATATGGCTTTCTAGCGAGGCAGTGTGGGTGGCTCACCAGGGACGTTTCGCAGGTCAAGTCATTTTGAGATGTCTTTAACTGCTGGTTCGGGCTGATGAGTGTAGACATGCTCCAGTGGTTCAAGTCAAGTACTGGCAGTTAGAAGCTATGACCCTAATGGTCCAATGCAATGTTCAAGTGGCAATGGTTCCAAATTGTCTTCAGTGGTGAGCTCATTGTTCAAGCTGAACAGGTGGTCTGCTTCACCTGGTACAAAAGAGGTGAACCAATTTAAAGGTTCAGCAGCAGCAGTTTGATGGTCAAGATAGTGATGAAAGCAGAGCGGGATTGTCCCGTTGGTTCAAGGGTGTGCAGCATGGTATAAAGATGGCTTGAAGCTGTTTGACAGAGAAAAATAGTGAACTTGATGGTTCCAGCTTGCAGGATACTGTGAGACCCACTCCAGGATCTCTAGGACAAGGTGCATCCTTTCAGGTTCTGCTCTCCAGTCTAGGGAAGGTTACAAGCAGAGAGGCAGGCATTGGTCCTCAGCATGAGTCAACCCCCATGTATCCATGCCTCTGCCTTGGACCAGGCTTACTCTGCTGCCTGCAGATGCTGTGGCAGAGACAAACACCAATCTGCCCAAAGCCCTAAACCAACTATGCTCTCTGATTCCTGTTTCCCAGGACAGCTCCTGCTGAAGGCTGTCTAGTTGGAGAGAGGGGCTATCTGACCTCACAAAGGGTCAATAGAGAGGCAGCTCCCACTGGCTATTGCTATCCCAGATACGTACTGGGCATTATAAGAGAAGATTCAGATAGCAGACACAATACTGATGACCGCATGGTTCAAAACACTCAGGAGTGTATGGAAAAAGGCTGGATACTGGTAAGAGCCCATCTCCAAGCTGCCCAGGCCAGGCAAGAAAAAAGGCCTACAACCAGAAGGCAAGACTATTAACCTTCCAAGTAGGTGACAAGGTGATGGTCCTTCTACCAACCACTCAAAACAAGCTTTTGGTCAAGTGGCATGGGCCATATATTATTATTAATGCTGTATCCAATCTGACCTAAAAGGTCCAGCAGGCAGACTGCAGAAAATCATATTGGCTGTATCATGTCAATAATTTAAAAGCCAGGTGTGAAAATAGTCAGCCTCTTTTACTGGTTCTGTATGTGAACATCTCTAGGGAAACTCCTTTCAACAATGTCCGTACATGTACATGTACATGTACATGTATATAATATACATGTACATGTACATATTTTGGAAAATGCAATTACTTCTGAAAAGTGGCCATGATTATTAAATTCATGCAGTGCACGGTTATTTGCCCGCCAAGAACATGAACGGCACAGGTTACTTAGATTCACTTATCTTTCTAGGCTGCTTGTGACAGTTTATTCAACTCTGCTAATTCTACTGACTAGATTGACAAAAATAATATGTAATTTATTGGGAAGTACATACAGATCTGCTCTACTGAAATGTAAGGAGCCTTTTGTTTTTACTACTGGCTTTGAGGCAGCCACATTCTTCAACAAATATTTATTTTAGAGTCCAGGGGTGCAGAGCTTCTTTTACCAGAGAGCTGAATGTACCTTACAAGCTGTCTACAGAGGGCCGAATTGTTTGTGTGGCATAGCCGGGAGGGACATGTGGTGAATTTACGACCCGCCCTCAGTCATTTTGTTAAGCATGTGGGGTAAAAAACAGGCATTTTGAGGTGTACCCCTTGTCTTCATTACTATATGTGCTTTCAATTCTGCAGCACATTTATTAACCAATACAGTTTTTCTAGTGCTTATTATCATACTTCACAGCACTGGTGTTAGTACACATTATTATCAAACCAGTAGAAAAACTGATTTGCCCCTGTGCTTCAGCATGTTATCAATAGTGTGAGAACAAAATCACCCCGCACCGCCAACAACAACAACTTAACAGAACTAGCTGTCTTACAGGTGAAAAAGAGCTGTGCAGATGTGGCTGTCAAGTGATCTGCCCACATTAATGACTACAAGAGGAAGCTTTCCCTCTGGATCTTAGACGAGAATTCAGCCTCCAAACCTTTGCACTTTACAAAATTGCAGTATGGGCAGACAAGGAGGCCACTGACATCATAGGATGGCATCAAATTTAAAGAAAAACCTTTGCATTTGCATCCTCCACATGCCGCCACAAAACACCTCTGCAATCAGAAGTACTGCCACAAAAGACTTCAATACCCACTGTCAACATTGCTTTGTTACCAGGGCAATTCATTAATGTTCTCTTTCCAATACTTTGCTCCGAAGTGGGCAAATTGAAGGCAAGTGGAGTTATCAGGAGGAAGCTCTATGTGCTCTCCATTGCTTTGGCACCCTTACTGGCAGTTTTTTGGAAAATGAAACAAACGAACAATCTCCAGCGTGGAAATAGCTTGCTGTCGCTTTAAGCCTGTGTACCCCTGGGAGCCCCCCTCTCTCCGTTCAGATTGGACTGCAACTCCTACCTGACCTCCCTTCCTCCGGGAAGCGGAGCGAAGTGGAGGCAAGTGGTTATCAGGAGGAATCTCTGTGTGTTTTCCATTACTTTGGCACCCTTACTGGCAGTTTTTGGAAAAAGAAATCAACAATCTCCAGTGTGGAATTAGCTTGCTGTTGCTTTAAGCCTGTGTACCCCTGGGAGCCCCTCTTCTCTCTGTTCGGATTGGACTGCAACTCCTACTTGACCTCCCTTCCTCTGCGAAGCGGAGCGAAGTGGAGGCAAGTGGAGTTATCAGGAGGAAGCTCTGTGTGTTCTCCATTGCTTTGGCACCCTTACTGGCAGTTTTTAGAATAAGAAACAAACTAACAATCTCCAGCGTGGAAATAGCTTGCTGTTGCTTTAAGCCTGTGCATGCCTCTCTCCGTTCAGATTGGACTGCAACTCCTACCTGACCTCCCTTCCTCCGGGAAGCGGAGCAAAGTGGAGGCAAGTGGAGTTATCATTAGTTCGCAGTGGTGAGCTAGCGGTGTGTGTACCCGACGGTGAACTGCCCAAAACTGGCTATGCAAAATATGAACATGGGTACCTGTCCTCCGAGCGCAAGGATGAGACTTCAGGTAAGGATCTCCGTTTTGATGCTGGAGGATCGTAGCTCTCAGCGGGGGTGGCGGAGCAACGTGATGAGGTTGGTCTTGCTGAGGGTTGTGTGACAGAACCCTCTATCCCTGTGGAGAAGGCGAGGTGGGCGAGGGATCCGCCTCAGTGTGATCATCCGACTGCGTGTGTTACGGACATGAACTTGTCTAAAGAAATTGCCCGGCCGCAAGGGAGTTCCTTAGCGGCGGCTGGTCAAGTGCTAAATCCATGTGCTCTGAGTCCCCTGTACCCCAGAGGTTGTGACAAATGCCCGGGTTCAGGGGTTTCTTCTGCAGAAATTCCGCCGTACTTGAGGGAGAGGGGGGCCCAGTGCTCTGGCGTGCAGAAGCGTGCTGGAACTAAAAGAGTCTCCCCCAGTGGGCACTGATGATGTTGCCGACAAGCAGGATATCCTCCCAGAAGCGGGGGCTAGCAAGCTGATCCCTGTGTTACGCTCACCTGGGTTCCACAGGGGCGCCGAGCAAAGCTGGATTGCAACGGTCTCCACCAATGCGACTCGTAGTGTAGTGATGAGTGATTGCGCTTGCCCACTGAGTTTTGTCTGTCTGGCACGTAGAAGGATTTTCCTAGAGTGGTAAAAATGGCAAATTAGTTGACCGCTGGAAGGAGGTTTTGACTTCTGCTTCCGTAACCACTTGGTGTTCTCCCTTATATGTCTCACCTTATTGTTAAGAAGGATGGGCTCTCCATCCTGCGTCGGAATGCAGGGGTGCATTGAACTTGGAGATCCAGTTAACTTCACTGATCCTGTATTCTTATGGCAGAGTTCCGGACAACAATGACTCAAAGGTAAGTCTTATGCTAGTCCAAGGTAGCATGTAATGGTTTACAGTTCAAGTTGTCTTATTGTTCACTCTTGTGCCTTTTCCTTATGTTTCTTCCTCTTGTAGATTGCCCAAGACAGGTGTCTCTTCTTCGAAAGGAACAAGGTAGCGCCAAGGTAAGATTCGGTATGTGCAGTAAACAAACAGTCTTAGTATGCAATGTTGTTCATTACTGTGATTAATCAATTGTCCTCTCTTTATTCTGCAGGTGCAGTGTTCCCTTGGAGTGAAGAACGTATGGTGGAAACTCGCCGGACCTCGAGCGAGTATTACCTCAGTAAGTATCTGGTGATGCGAGGTCTAAATGTCTTTTAGCGAGGCGCAGCTTACCTGTTAACTTTTCTTATCTTTTTGCAGATGCGGATGTTCCGGACGGCGATCCCGTCAAAGTGCCTCGCTAGATCGCAAGGATGAAATGAGCATCGGTGAGTATCCAGCGGCGCTGATGCTGGCTGTATAGCGCAGTTCCTTTTCTTGCAGGTGCGGCGACTCCCGGATGCTTGCGATGACAATGGAAGGATCCTGTTCTAATCTGCTTTCTTTCTTTTTCCCCTTTGCAGGTTCGGATCGCGAAGAACAAGACAGGGGTGGCTGAGGACTGGATACTGGAGCTGCAGGCACGGTGAGCGTTACGCTGCAGGAGTGCAGAATAACGCGAAGCGTGTTCTGTTCTCCGGGCGTGGTTTAAATAGCCACTAAAAAGTAGTCCCCAGGTAAAGTAGTCCCAGTACCACACTCAAAGAAATAGTCCCTTGAATAAAGTAATCCCTTCAAAAGGGCCTCAAGGTGGCCTGTACATGTTTTCTCCACAAGATGACCTGGTTTGCCTGAATGAGACAATATGAGCCTGGTGCCAACGGCGCCAGGACTGTGTCCTAGAAGCCCTTAAACAACCCCTTGGGGCCTTACAGGTTCCCATGGGTGCTAATACTCTGGGCAGACTGGTCCGCTCCTGATGTCTGGGGGCAGGCATCGTGACACCCTGCAATGGTTGATGACACCTCTAGCGGTCCTTCAAATTCTTTGGGTAGTATCGAAGGGCTAGCCAATAAATTGCCTAAAGACTTGGCTGATTGAATAATGAAAATTGCTTGGCAAAAAAGGCTAAGCCTATCAAGAGTGAATGACTGTCTAAGAATGTTGGACATGTCCCTGGCTCAAGCGGACGCCACAATGGAGAAACTGGAAGTAGGCCCCCCTGATTGTAACCTCTACCTTGGAAGTTTTATGGAGAGTGAGAGGTTAGATATGCAAAAGGGGGCCAAAATTCAAGATCTCATTCCAGAGGTGGAGCAGGAGGAGGTGACTCGTAGCCATGAAACAACTTTATCATCTGATTTGAATGAATCAATGGTTGCCTGCCTCAGCGGGAAGGAAATGAGTGGGGCTTGTGTGGGTGACGATGTAAGTTTGAACCTACGGGGGCAGCCGAGCTCTTGTGCCGCTACCTCTACCTCCTCCTCTTCGATGTATACCCCCTCGGCACCCAGGAGTTCTAGGAGAAGTAATGGGGAGCACAGGAGGGGCCTGGAATCAGAAGATATGATGCATCTGCAACAATTAGCAATGGCTTCTTTGTCAATGTCCTTAGCACCCTTCATGAAACTGTATGAGGGTATAGATAATAACTTCCAGGATCAGGCTGCTCTGATTGCAGGACTAACTGATAAACTGTGTATGATGGAACTGTTAGGAACCAGGCTGGAAAAGAGGTTGGATAATGAGGCTGAATCCTCGCTGGCTTGGCAAAACAGGCTCTGAGATTTGGCACAACGGGAAACCATTGAAACATCTTTGATGATGGTGGCTCTGCTCCAAGATTGTGAATGGATGAGAACACACTTAAAAGATCCATCTAATGCACTTAGACCTCTGCGGAAAGCTAGCAGGGGAAACATTTATTTGACTAAACCACAGTCGGAATGTAAGGAGGCGGAGGTGGCTATCCCAACAGTGGTGGGTGAAACTATGAGCACTGGCCCCATGGAAAAAAAACATCTTCTTAGTGTTTAAATCTGCAAAGTGTGAGGCGATTAATAAAGAAAAGAGTGAAGGTCGAAAAAAAAAGACATCCCGAAAAAAAAATCTAAAAACATGCCATCTAATTCCAGAAGGAACGCGAAGGGCTCTAGGGCCTTCTTGAGAAACATCCGATCTCACTTAGAAGGAGATGATCTCCCTGATCCAAAAAAGGACCGAAATGAATCATCACTTCCTAAAGAAGTGTTGTTAGAGCTAAATTCTACCATGAAGGAAAGAAACATCTTAGAGATGGTGAGCCCCCTAGGGGAGATTTAAGTGATCTGAACGATGAAATAGAGAGAGTAGAAGAGGATGATAGATGGAACGAAGCAAGCAATTCTGAATGGGAAAATATAGAGGGCCTTTTGGATTTTGGCCCCATCCCTGTGGTAAGCTCCAGGGGCCCGGGGGGGGTGAAGTGTGGGGAAAAATAACGAGGACATCCATTAGCCCCCAAAGTTTCTGAGGTTAAAAGGATGGTTGACGGCCCCCACTCCGCTATAAGGTCCCTGGAGGGCCCCAAAAGTGTAGCCAGGAGACCGGAGCCTCTGGAAGCCAAAAGCTTGGGTGATACCAAATCTCCTCTGTCTAAGGGGACTAAACCAGTGGGAGTAAAAAGGAAGGAAATGTGTCCCCCTGCCTCTGGGGAGGCGATGACAGCTTCCAAAATTTCCCCAACAAGGTTTTTGATGTTGGAAGAAAAAGAACGATCGCCCCTTCCTTGCCCCAAAAAAAAGCTTAAAATTGGGGAAGAAAATTGGGGAGATGGGTGCTAAAAAGATGGGATGGTTGGATGGTCAGAGATCAACACAAAATGCTATCTCCAAATCAATCGAAGGGATGAGTTCTAAAATCTGTGTGAAGGGAATTGAGATGGATCAAAAAATAATGGTTCTAAATAGAAGGAATGTTCTGCGACTGATTAACTGTATATTACCAGCACACAAATTTAATACCAGAGACATCAAGATTGTAGAGTTTGTGGAGGAGAAAGATGGACTGGGTAATTTTGCATTTGAATTCCCGGTTCAAAAAAGATCTAGTCTTGGCATCTAGTGAATTATTTCTACGCTTGGGATATGAAATAAGCGACTATCATGACCAAATTAAAGCTAACTGGATGGAAGTAACCTGCCCAAAGAAGAGCAAAATGGTGGGATCTATTATAGCCGACCCGAGTAAATATGCCAAGGCAAAACCGAGGTTGTCAAAGGAACGGAATGAGGGAATGATGGAACCATCTATAGAGAACTTAAAATCTATAAAATTCACCATTGCAAATCAAAGCTCAACATTGCACAAACCTAGGGAAACCCAGAAGGCAGAGGGGAAAGAAGGGAGTCCCTGGTCTTGGTATGTGAGAGCTCTGACCACTTCAAGTGCAAACTAGATCTCGGTTGAAAGTGTTCCCACAGTCTTAAGGATTGGCTGCTGGAACACTAGAGGATTTATGGTTCTCTTTACGGACAGAGTTCCGGATTTGGATTTATTTGCCATCTTATTATTCCAAGAAACCTGGTTAAGGAAAACTCTGCAATGTGATGGGTATTTGGCTTTTCTGAATACTGCACCAAATGGCTTGATGGGTCGTCCCTTTGCAGGTTTTTTGGCTTTGATTAGGATTGACTCAGGCTGGTCAGTGGTGGATGCTAGCTGCCCAAACCCTTATGTGCAGATCCTGTTCTTAAAGCTAAAACTTGACCCCTCGGATGTATTGCTGATTGTTATTAATGTATACTGGCGAGTAAACATGTCATTTGTAGACTCCATAACAAATTGTCTGGATGAAGCATTGTCTAGATGGTAAGGGATTAGGATTGTATTATGTGGAGATTTGAAAGTTAGATTGTTGGATAAAACTGGTCAGTTGTTAAAAAAGAGTGAATGGAATGTACGAGAAGGTGTATGGATGTCCAATATGAAGAGTAGAGAAATGCATATGCTAAATGCTCAAATGGAGGGAGATATCCCAGGTCGCCCAACATGGAAGTGTGGCGAGCTGCAATCCTGTATTGATTATTGCTTTGTCTCTTGTCAATTTGAAAGAGAGGATTGAGAAATTCTCGGTCCTACCTCACAAATTTAGTGATCACGACCTGTTGGCCATATATATCTTAGGATGGGCACCTAGCAAATCCTTAACGAGAATGGAACAGGTCGACCTAGAGTCCTGCAGAATTCGTTTAAGGCTAAAACTGCAGGATGTTGATAAAGTTACTATTCAGTAACAGGATCGGATCAGAGAATATACTCTTCATATTGACTATTTGGGTCTGCTGAAGGATTTGTCTGGGAAAAGTGATCCTAGATTTCGAATGAATTGAACCCATAACCATGTATACGATTCTGAGGTGGTGAAGGGAAGGAAATCGATGAGAACCATGATAAAAATAATTGTTGGAGACAAGTTAGAGCTAAAAACTGAACGGATAAGGGAAACTCATCAGGCTTATAGAAACTGGTGTAAAAGCACAAGAATAATACATGCACAGAATGATTCAGAGGCCACACTCAGAGCGGTGTGCTCCAAAGCTTCAAAAAATACGTGGGAGTTGATCAATAATGGTGGGGTATTTTGCCAAACTAAGACATTGGCGAAGGTTGAGGAGAGAGACTGGATCCTCCATTACTCTGGCCTATTCGCTGAACCTGGTTGGGAATTTGATGTAGTAAATGAAGTGTGCTTGTTACCATGATGAGCACAATGCCACCATGATGATTGGAAAGCTTAGTGCTTCTCGGGCAGCCGGCCCGGATGGCCTGTCGAATCAAGAACTAAATAAAAACAAAGAGCAATGGGCAAAATTGGTTGTAATTATGTTTTCCCAAATAATGAAAAATAAAAAAGCTACCAGCGTGTTGGAGGGAGACTAATGTGGTTCCAATTTTTAAAAAAGGGCAATAGAGCGGAGCCCAAAAACTACCTCCCTATTGCTCTTTTGGATTCCATTGGCAAACTCTTTACCACTGTTCTATTGAGGGATCTGAGGACCTGGGCTGAAAAGAGTGGGATTCTGTACCCCTGACAACAGGGCTTTGTAAAGGGGGTGGGAACTGCCCTAAACCTCTTCCTCATGAACCTGTTAAAAGAAAGAGTATTTGAAGAGGGGAAGCCTCTGTTTTTGGCCTTCATGGACCTCGAGCAGGCCTTTGACTGTGTTTTGAGGAAAACTCTCGGGGCTAAATTGCGAGTCTGGGGATGCCCTAGGGATCTCGTGGAGGCTATGGAAGCCTTGTACACAGACACCTCCGTCAGAATTCGTTTGTCAGCTAACGTTTCGCTCTCAAAAATGTTTTCACGTTCCGGGGCTTAAGCAGGGTTGCGCATTGGCGCCCCTACTTTTCTGTTGTACATAGTGAATTTGGCTGTCTCCAAGGGAAAGATAAGAGCATTCCCGCTGAGGATCAATGGAGAAGAGGTGCCCTGGATCCTCTTCGCTAATGATTTGGTCTTCCTGGACCAAACTCAGATTGGCTGCAGAGGGGGTGGGGTGCCTTCAAAGCCTACTTAAAATAGAATGGTATGAAAATTAACAATACTTAGTCCAAAATCCTGTTTATGAAGTGGGCTGGTCTGAAGAAGATAAAAGAATTCAAGTGGAGGGTCGATGGGACAGTGCTAAATGCAGTGGAATATGGTTTATTTGGGAGTAACTATTAATAGAAATCGTAATAATATGGACCAGCTTTCATATCTGAGATTGAGATTGGTATCATTAACTAATCAAGCCAGACTATTCCACAGCAAATTTGGGAAATGTACCTTAATTGAAACAATCTCCTTTTATAAACAAAAGGTGGCCCAAATCTTAACCTATGGAGCAGAAACCTCCCTCCATCTGTCATGTCTGTTGTGGGATAAATTGGAGGGCCAGTTTTGGAAGAATGTGTTGAGCCTCCCAAATGGCTTACCAACATGTGCTATTAGGTATGAACTAAGACTCCAATCGTTAGAATCGATCGCCTTGTGGAAAACAATCTCTCTATATAGAAAATGTGCTATGGACCCGGTGACAGGGCCTTTTGCTATTCTGAATCTGTGCAAGAGCCTGCTTGATAAACATCTGGAACGGTGGAGGAGAAAGGTTGAGTGTGTCCTGAAAGGAAATGATATAGAGCTGGACATGCTGATGCATGATCCCAAAAAGTTGAAGAAGAAGCTAATGTTGAGGGATTGGATTACTACCGGCGAGCAATGAGCTAGATTCTCTAGAGGAAAATTGTTTAAACATTCTACCAAAATATCTGAAAAATTTCCATCACAAAGATATAGAGATGTGCTACTTAGATGCCGTCTGAACATCCTTTATACGAGGGAGGTTCAATGGTTATGGATAATACCAGGGGTAGTTAATGCCCAGTGTAGATATTGTCAAAATAGAGACACAGTGGAAACCCCAATGCATTTAGTAGTGATATGTGATGCTTTAACACAGACCAGAAGTTTCTTTTTAGATGCATTTAAATCTATGGGACAAACACTTGGCCCAGAAGACTGGTGGAAATGGGTGCAAATTGGTGACCAGACTCGATTGGTAATTGCGGCTATGTAAATGTTGGAATTTGTCCTGTCTGCCGATTGAGTGAGTAAGCTTTGGATCTTTTGCTTACAAAGAGATTGGGGAGGCTTTTGATTCTGATAGGATGGGGATTTTTCTTTTTCGTGGATGGATTTGTTTTGTTTTAATGTTAAAGGTTTTGCTTTGTTTTACTGTGTATAACTATGAAACCAACAAAAACATTTAAAAAGAAAAAAAATAAAAAAATTAACATGCTTCACAGCACTGGTGTTAGTACACATTGTTATCAAACCAGAAGAAAAACTGATTCGCCCCTGTGCTTCAACATGTTATCCATAGTGTGAGAACAAAATCATCATGCACTCCCTGCAGCAATAACCTAACAGAATTAGCTGTCCTACAGGTGAAAAAGAGCTTTGCAGATGTGGCTGACGAGTGATCTGCCCACTTTAATGACTACATGAGGAAGCTTTCCCTCTGGATCTTAGACGAGAATGCAGCCTCCAAACTTCTGCACTTTGCAAAATTGCAGTATGGGCAGACTGGGAGGGCACTGACATCATAGGATGGCATCACATTTAAAGAAAAACCTTTACATTTGCATCCTCCACATGCCACCACAAAACACCTCTGCAATCAGAAGTACTGCCACAAAAGACTTCAATACCCAGTGTCAACATTGCTTTGTTACCAGGAAAATTAATTACTGTTCTCTTTCCAATACTTTGCTCTGAAGCAGCATACAAAGGTGATGTGTACAGGCCATGGAAAGAAAATATAACTGAATAGTTAGTTTTCTATACTGCTTATTACCATGCTTTACAGCACTCGTGTTGGTAAAGTTGTGTACTAAACCCAGATGAAAAACAAGGTTGTTACTGAGTTTGAATATTACATCCGCAGTGTGAGCACAGACACTCCCTGCCACCCCAGCAGCATGCAAATGACACAGCAAACCAGTTGTCCCACATGTGAACAGGAGCTGTGCAGACCGCACGTCTGAGAGGGAAGGGGTGATGGTGAGGCTCTGTATGTGGAACTTCTACCTCTTGCAATTGAAATGGACCCCACACATTGGGAGGCCCTCTATGACTTGGCCAAATATATTTTCAGGTGGTCATTTAGGTTTTGACCACCCCCACTGACTGCTTTTCTTTGCTCTTTCGTATAAGGGAGAATAAACCGGTTTCCTGACACTCTGTTGCTATTTCCATCCCCCTCTCTCCATTGCTTTATCTAGGTCAGATTTTTTGCCACAGAATGAAGTCCTAAGATGGTGCTGGTGGTCTGTACATATTCTCTAAGGAAGCTTCAGTGTTCACAAACAAATGGCTGTGTCACTTCAAACGTGCATTTGATGGCCAAAGACAGAACGCTCCAGAAGTTATCCAGAATTCACAGACATCTTTCACTCAGCTCTTTGGTGTGAAGCAGCGAGTATGGTTGGAGATTGGCTATTTTGGGATTGTGCGTGTGTGATTGTGGGGAGCTTTACCTGTGTGTACTTAGTTACCTGGCTCCATGTTCTTTGAGACTTGTGTAGAGTGCTATGCAATTTGAACATAAAAACAACTTTCCCACCCCTAGTAATTGTGCTCGCGGCCAACGATAAAGAGCACAATATTTATTTATGATTTGTAAATATGCAAAAGGTACCAGCAAACTAAACTTCAATCTCAAATAAATATGCAGATCTTCTGGCACCATATCAATAATACTAATAAAGTTTAAAAATTCATAAAATCCATTAATTAAGAATTTTATATATAATGGATTAGTAAAAGTATTATCCGACATCTAGTACTTTGACTTGGCCATACACTGTGGCACCCATAAGAGAGCTATATTAATTTAGAACCATCCACCTCCTGTGATGCTCAAAAAGATGTGAGCATGGCTGCACTGTGCAGCACAGCTTGAGCTCCTCTCCCTACCCCCAACCCTCCAGCTTCAGCCACAGGCTTGCCTTGGGATCCGAAATCTGGTGATGATGGGCAGGTGGGGGCAGGCAAGGCCAGACATGGCAATAGGTATGTGTGGGCAGACAGAGAAATCAGGCCACGGGGCAAAGCATGCCATGGGGACAAGGCAGGCCAAGGGGGGTGAGGCGAGACATGTGAGAGTCTTCTGTTCCATCAACAGTAAGTAGGCAAGAGTCAATCTTCCCAATCCCAGCAGTGATTCTCACATTTCTGGTCCTCTATTGGCTGAGCACACGCACTATGTGAAGAATTAGACATCCAGCCATGTAGTGCATATGCTGTGCCAATAGAGGACCATTAATATTTGGCATCACTAGAAATCAGTATTCGGGAGGCAAACCCGGGGGGGCACACATACAACAAGGTGGGGTGGTGGTGGCACATTACATTTATTATTTGGAGGGGCATAGATAATTCCCCCAATTATGCCAATATGATGGAGCGTAGCAAGGGATCCCGAACTATTCCTCCCCACCTCCCTGAGAACATTTTTAAAACACAAGCATACACACTGGCATACACATATTTAAATTAAAGTACCTTCTTCCCTGGTCCTGAAGTTTCCTCCCAGCGCTAAAGCTCCCGCGTAGCATGAACAGGAAGGAAAGAGCGCTTTCTTGTTCGTGCACATGCGTGCAAGAGTCGGAGCATTGATGATGAAGAGCCCCTCTCCGTTTGTATTTGGCAGGAGAAGCAGGAGCACCTCTCTTGCTCATACAAGCATGTAGTTCTTCAACCAGCATACCAATGGGCCATGCAAGGTTGAGGAAGCAAAACATCCCCGGCTTTGCATGGCTCATTGGATATGCAAGGCTGAGGAACAGAACTGTCAAACGGAAACTGTGTTTCCCTTTGACAGTTCCAGCCAGCCGAGGAGCAATTCCTCAGCTTCATATAGCAGCTGATTGAGTGCTCAGTGGGCTGCCTCCTCCATTATAGACGAGGGTGCCTGTGGGTTGGCGCAACCTTGCCCATTATGGAGAAGCCGCCACTGGTACACCATCAAAAAACTATGCACAGAGTCAGTGGGCCAAGGTTGCAGGTACCAAGATATCACATGCGGCGGCAGTAGGCTAAATACCCATTCCCATGAAGTCCTATAATATGAAACCCAGAAACCTATAGCCCCTATAGGACTCCATGGGAATGGGGACACTGAACCACCGCACTGCTGTTAACGGTGCCAGAGCTTGTGTGAAAAGCATGCCCGTAGGGGCCTGAACTCCCGGCAGGGTAGGCATGCCGAAAGTGCAGTACCCCTACGGGCGTACCTATAGTTTGGCAGTCTGGAAAGGGTGCTGGTACGTTGCTACCAGCACCTTTTTTTCTGTACCGCCAAACTCGTAATGAAGGCGAGCGTGGCTGGAGATGGCCCCGCTTCGATCCTCCTCATTGGCTGAGGGGTTGCCACGCCCCCTGCCGGGGACAAAGGCCGTGGAATCCCGAAGGAGGGATTCCCGGCCGGTTAGGGACCTGGCGAGAGCCAATCAGAATGCTTGTTGCATTCAAATTGTCTCTCGCCGGGTTACTAATTGTGATTACGCAGTTCAACAAGCATATAACAGCTTTGGAAATATATCCTGTGAAAAAACACTAAGGAAGGGATCAGAGGCGTTGCTAGGGTGGGCTAAGGGGGCTGTAGCCCCGAGTCTTTTGGTTGTAGCCCCAGATAGAAGCTCAGGGGCTACAACCAAAAGGCTAGCTAGCCCTGAATCCCGACAATCCGGACATTAGTGTAGCCCCAGATTTTTTCCAGACCTAGCAAAACACCACTGTAAGTGACACAAAAATCACAGGGTATTTGTGAGGCAGTCCGACCAAAAAAATAAACACATTTCGAAGAAAACTAATAATGAATGTAAGTTCAAGAAGCATTTTTCAGTTTGGAAATATCTTTTTTTTTTCTAGAGAAGTGTAAACTGCCCATTTGGAAATGTATAGTGTGCCCACCATGTAGGTAGCCTGCTTTTATCAGTGATGGTCCCCACTGCAGTGATATTTATGCCCCATTGCTTCCCATGGTGTGGTGTCCTTTTCAGGCAAGAAGAAAGAACACAGGTTGTGAAAATAGAACCGGCTAACGCGCGAATGACCGCTGGGCAAAGGAGCAACTTTAAGGCCCCTACAAAGAGCTCTTTGCCAGAGGGGGTTTGGGGCTACAGGCCATCAATTAGGGGGGCAGAGAAATCAATAGAGAGGGGCAATTACCCCTTTCTATTGGCGCCTATGCCAGAAATGTCTCAGGCTTTAAAGTATTTTGTAATGAAGTGCAGCCAGCTTTGTTTTCCGTTGCTTGAAGTGGCCCGCACTTCATTATGAAAGTCCTACCCACACGGGGCCACAAAGCACAATAGGGCGGGCTGCATATGGCCGTCGGGCCGTATTTTGTGCACCCCAGTTTTAGACTGATGCCTCATAGGTTCCTCTTGGAACCAAGGGGTCCCAGGTGCAAAACAATGCATTAAGGTGGGAGTTTGGTTGCTTTTGTTTATTCTTCTAGAAGAGTGAATTTTGATAAGGAACAATAAAAGCAAAGGGGGAACAATGTTATCAAGGTGTAGATATTCCATTTGAAACAATCACTATCAATGATAAGATCTGGTTCACCTCCAAACTGCCAAATGTTATAGTTATTGTAACAGATTTAAAAACAAACATCACAGAGCATCAACATAAGACACATATTTTGTTTTTCAACTTCTGTTTATTTTATTCCTTTATTAAATCTAACGTTGTCACTGAAATTATCACAGGTGTGAATTAAATGGCATTCCTTGTTTCTGGTGAACAATCAAAATGCTTACTTGAAGCGAAACTGCTCTATAAAATAAATTTGACAGGATAAAGTAGGAAAGTCAAAAGCGCCAAAAAGAGCCTTTATGCCTAAGAGATCAAGCCAGTAAAAAATCCAGCAAATAGATTTACAAAATCTATTTGCAAATGTACAACATCTAAAAACAATGCACCAATCAACTTTCCTGAAAAATATGAGAACTTCTGCTGTTTTCCAATACAAAGATCGCTTAAGATATAATCAGTAATATTGATAATTTCCCTCATCCCATTTTTTGCAAAGGCTTGCTCACTTGCATGCTCTCCCAGAACATATATACATACATACTTATCTCCTTTCATGTTTCACATCAATATGACTGGAACAAGTCATGTAATCATCTCTTAAAATAAAGGCATCCTAACTACCAGCCAAATTATGCTCAGTCTATTGGATTAAATAATTCTTCCCATGCCAAACCAGACTTCGCAAATGAGATAATCTCTTCCCTCCCCAATATGTCTGTATCCAAACAATTTAAATGTGTAATGATAATACAGCAAATAGAGAAATGTATTGGAGATCCATGATTTCTTGAAAAACGTCATCCTTTCTTGAATCTGCCCGCCTCGAGCAATATTGATAATATTGTTAAAATAAATAGACAATATGCTCCACAATTCGTTTTGGTATTCAGACTATCTAGAGGACCCAAATGCATGCTCGTAAATATTTATAAGAACCTTCCCTCGGCCTGGGGTCAACAATAGAGAGCAACCCTAATCCTTTTCAATCCACCAGCTGCATATGACACATTGGAGTTAAATTCCAGACCAACCAACCTTTAGGCCGTCATTACGACTTTTCGGGTTCGGGTTCCCAGAATGGGGAATTACCGGGCCATTCCGAGTTCGGAGGGCCCGGTAATTTCTCCCTTCAGGAACCCAGGCACAGACCTTCCCCATTCCCATTTCAGCCGCCATAGGGCTGCATGGGAATGGGAGAGGGAGCAAACAACGGGCCGATTACGAGCGGCCCGTTGTTTGTTCCTTCTTCCCCTTGCGGGACCCGCTCTGCACGTCTGGTAAAACCAGACGTGCAGAGCGGGTCCCGCGAGGGGACATCGTGATCAGGCGGTATTGGGGTTGACGGCGCCGGCAACTTTACCGGCGCCATTAACCCCTTACCACCTGACTTATAATGAGGCCCTTAGACTATGTAAGGTGTGTTAAAAGGGCACAGGGGTAGGTAATTTCCATCCGCCCAATACAGAGCCAGCAGTTACAGATGTGTACTTTCCATTCCACCATCACTTCTGTACCTCAGCGTTTCGCTGCTCCCCACTCATATGCAATGCTATATGAGGCTGCACATACAAATAAAGCCCCACCTCTTTTGTTAAAAATATATGCAGGTGATGCACATGTCTTTCTACTAGATAGCGCAAAGGAAAACCAGCTTTTCAGCACTAAGTACTAAAAGCACATGAATTAGGAGTGCATGGATTGATCAACATTGAGGTAGTGAGTTTTGTGGCCAGTTCCTTCAAACCTTGACTTTTGTAGGGCTGCATTAGCTAGGAAAACCCTCTACCACAGCAACAAAAGCTCACATCAAGGGGTCCTGTTCAACCTGGCACCATCATAGAATAATTCACTCTTGAAAAACACTAACGTACATGTGCCTGTGCTAAGAAAGATCCCCTCACTTCTGCAGGTACTCCATAAAGCTTACACTACTGCAACATCCTTTGCACCAGCATGATCAAGGTCCACATCAAGAAGAAACAGAGGGCCTGATCACGAGTTGGGTGTTAGTCCATGAATGCAAATTTAAGGACTGGCCCTATTGCGAGTCGGGCGTGTTTACCCCCAGCTTGAAGCTGGGGTAAACACGCAGAGAAAATTCCAATTTTTGGCGCAGTTACTGCCGGCGGTATAACCGTGCATTCATTGCGCCGAGTCTCCATTGAGTCCAATCGACTCAATGGGGAATGGGGACTTACAGTTAGCGCCCAATCCGTGATCCGGCGGTAATACTGCCGGACAGGTGAGCAATAACGCTAATAAAGGTGTGTGGTATCCCATCAAGGATACCGCCCATCTCGTGATCAGGCCCAGTGAATACAGAATTGTTCCAACTGGATGTGCCTAAACCTAGAAAGTGTGTCTATATCACACTGGCTAGCCTTGATCCCTAATGTCACAGGGAAGGCTGTGGCTCCTGAACACAGCGCCAATTAGCACAAAGAGATGTAATGAGACTGGTATAGTTGGCAGGTTCTTGGCTTTGATAGTGGCAGGATATTTGTAAGATTGACCGGAAGTGGTCCATTCTGATTCAGGTTAGGAACAGAATGACTACTGTATGTGTTGTTTCTGCAACCCCTACCCCCAAAAGGATAACCAAGAGGGCCCAGGCTCTTTATAATATATAAAAATATAAGAACATTTTCCACTGCTTATATTTTGTATTAAAAGCAGTCACCCTAATTCTTTTTTTATATTAAAAACAGTAATCTTAATCTCTTATTGAAGAGTCTGGGCCCCTGTGGACATCTATCGGTCCCTCCTAGGAGGCCAGCGCCCCCCAATTTAAAGACCACTGATGTAGAAGACAGTGGCCAAGATCTTATACAAGGTGTCTTGAGAAGAGGCACTGCCATGCCACAAAATAACAACACTGAGGACAGTGTGAACACCATGGGTACGTCTGAGATGTCCCGATCAATAATGTTTGTGAGGGTGGTGGTGGAACTGCCATCCTTTTTAATTTCTAAGGGGCTCATTTATCTTTCGCCAACCCTTTGACTTTGTTATCCTGTTTTGAATATCACCGTGTTCTACCAGCTTTCTTTCCTAATTGCATATCATCCTCCTTCCCCTCTTTCATCCTTTTGCGATGATACTGACTTACAGCTCTCGTTTCCCCTTTCTTCTAACTCCTCTTTCTTTATTCTTGGCGGCCTTAATCCTCATTTCTCTTTTCTTCATTCTTCTTGTCCTTTTCTTCATATCACTGATTCCTTTCAATTACTTAAATTCCCTGCCCCCCCCATTTCTCCATTCCTGGCCTCTCTGTTAACACAATTTTGAATATCCATTCTCCTGATCATTCCATTTCCGCATATCCTTTCCTTTCTACCAATCATATCGTTCTCTCTTTTAGTCATATTCATCTCTCTGTCTTATCTGTGCTTCACCCAACTGTCTCCTTTCCACGCCATGATCTTTGACATTTTGATTCATCCCTCTTTTCTAACAATGCTCACTCTTCTCTCCCCCCACTTGACTGTTTTTTCATTTCTCTATCCTGGTTATGCTTCTTACCTTTCCTCTTCTGCTATGTTATTCACACTGTATTATCTCTACCCTTCCTTTTCCTTTGTTCCATCTTGGAATTAATCTTAACCTGGGTTTACCCCTTCTCTTCAGCCAAGAGTCCAGAGTAAATCAGTCTTCTTCTGATCTTTTTGCTCTTTCTTTTCTTCACACCCTCATGATATTTAGCTCTTTTGCCCTATGCGCCTTCCAAACTATTATTTCTACCTTTGCTTCACCCCCACTACCTAGTCCCTCCTTTCAACAATCTATTTGCTCTCTTCCACCCCGATCTGGCACTAAATTCCTCTCTCTACTTTTGACTTATTTTCTTCTAGAATTGATATTGCCCATTCTTCTTTTGCCACAACTTGGCCTTATTCCTCTGTATCTTCTTCTTTTTATGGCTTTACTCCTCTTTCTGAAAGCTTGGGGTTTCTCCTGTTTCCACTGTGAAATCCTACTGGTGCTCAAATGGATCCCATTCTCTTGGTATAGCCTCTTTTCTTTGACTTTCATATCTGACCACTTTATTTAATTTCACTTCCTCTACTCATATTTTCAAGTCCTGCTTTAAGCATGCTGCCATTCCTCCTATATGTAAAAAACGTTCTAAATATTTCTCTGTTTCTCTGATTTTCACCCTCTTTCTCTTCTTCCTTTTCTTTCAAAGGTTTTGGTGCATCCTACCTACTCTCAGCTACCCTTGTATCCGCAAATTAACTGCTCCTGCTCATTCTACAGAAACTGCTCTTCTTCATGTCACTGTTTGTCTCGCCAACTGAAACAATCTTTTCTTCTTAAACTTCTTGTCTTGTCTACGCCCTTTGCCATTGTGTATCACTGTAGTCTTTGTTCTCCTCTTTAATCTCTTTGTATTTCTAGACCTGCTCTTGCTTGGTTTTCATCCCTCCTATATGACTGCACTTAATGTTTCTTGAGCTGGTAAATATATATGCCTTTATCACTGCTTTTCAGTGTGCCACAAGGCTGTGTCCTTGACCATTTGCTCTTGTCTCTATATAGCATTCCTCAATCTACCATCATTCTGTCTTTTGGCTTTCATTGATTTTTCTATTTTAATAATTCCCAGAACATTTTCTCCTCTTTCTTTTCTGATCAACTTAATTTTTCTCTTTCTCATAGTCTCTCTTCTGTCTATGGCCCTATCAATTTACTTATCGGCAATTACTGGGTAATTATTCCTGAGTTCACCAATCTCAATAAAGCAGAAAGTAAAGAAGTACCTAGGATCTGTCGGAGAGTCTATCATGCCTATAAGTGTATTGACACTTAGTTCAAAAATATCTGAGGTTCCAAGGTGTTAACTCAATATTGACATTCATTTATTAACATGTTTTAGTGTTTCGCAAGGTGTTAATTAATTGTTGACATGGATTTATTAACAGGTTTTGGTGTAAAGTCTGATACATTGGTATTGGTATGGTCTGACACATTGACAGTGTCTGCAGGCCTTAGATCCATCTACAGTATTTTAAATCAATTCTGTGATGGGTACTTATGAAAGAAATCACAATGAGAGTCCTGTTGATTCAACCCAATCAGTGTTATAGCTGTGGACGATGCCAAGGGCATGCAAAAGGCAGGAAGAAAAATGGCAAAAGGCGCTTTTTACTCTTGGCATCTTGCTCTCGCTATACCTGCAACACCCACCATCTCCTATAAGAGGCTTGCCGATGTATTGGATTAACACTCCAGTGATCCCTCACCATTGATTATGCTGGATAGATCTGATGAAAAGAGCAATACAAAACATATGGTGACCCAAGGTTGTCGACCCTTTGCCTTATAAGGTGGGTATTCAAGGGGACTGAACCAGATTTGGGGTGGCACAGGTGTTCCCTGTGCACACCACATGTAACTAGACCCTACAGTGTTTCTTCATATTGACGGTTATGCAGGAACACCACTCGTGCACTGGTGGTATGCTGACGTTGATAAACGAGATGCAATGTTGAAGATTGTATTCTCTTATAGTTGGCACATTTGACTGTTTTTGAAGTGTATCTTGCAGATTGTTGATATCTGATACTGTAGTGATAGGGATATGTTCTTATAGATGGAACTAATCTGCAGAGGAATAACTGCTGAGTTTGCATTGTTAGACAGGCATAGTGGAAGGCCAGTGTTCATACTGTGCACAAAATTTGTCAACCACAGGAATTCACTTTTAATCATTAGGAATTTACTTTGGAGATTTGGCCAGTACAGGTACTATTAAAATTAATGTTGACAGCGAATATCTGTTTTATATGAAAAATAATATAGTGGGGTTTCTGTGGGTTATTGGTGTCAACTCAACATATGTTTATGGTGGTAAATCAAACTAAAGCAGGGGATGAGGGCCCGAGTATCTTCACAGATGGGCAATGTCCTTGCTTATCACCAATATCTTTCCAATATTTTAACTTAGAAAATTAAAGTTTGTAGCATCCTACATATTGTCTGCGCAGCTTCTTCACAGTGCAATTGGCATTTCGCGTTCTCATCTCAGAGTAGGCCTTGTTTTTTTATTTGTAAAATAATTGCCAATGTCTCCAAATCTGACAGAACATACAAGTCATTTCTGGTACATATCTATTGTTCCAACGCATTCCTCTTTTTACCATTACATTGTTTATAGTTTAGCATGACAAGGTCAGAGCAAGTGAGTAATCTGTTTTAGCCAGGCATAGTAGTTTTGTGGGAATTGCGTCGAAGAGTCTTGTTATTCAGCAACATTCTTGGCCAGGCAAAATAAGCTTACCATCAGTGCTCCATGTGCTTCTCAGACATCCTGGTAATGACACAGCTTTCCTGCTACCAGACAGCAGATTTTGACCTCCATGGCATTTGACTGAGTACTTTATTGTAAGGTGCTGCCTACATTCTATCACGTAAAGGAATCAGAACACTTCTTTACTAATGCCCGGAAGCACATAATGTATGATTTATTTAACTAAAGAATGAATGTGTTTAGACCTCAGCTGCAGTCACATACAGCAAGCATGTATTTATGCAAGTCTTTGTATCTTTACCCATGCCGTCACACGTTAAAGGCGTTCAGTAGTTTCAACATCATAAGTGGAGGCAGTACACAAACAAAACTGCACACAGAAGAGTCCCAATTTAGGTACACAAAAGTTTAACAGTGCCAGATTAGCAGTCCAAATGACAGGCCCATTTCACTGCAAATGGGTTCCCATCAACCGTTTACAATAACTTGTGACTGCAACGAACATTTAATTGCAGCAAGAAAACCAACCTTTAAAACGGAGCTTGTGACTTAACTGCCTCAAGAAACATTTTGAGAAAGTCCCCAAACGATGCAATATTTCATTATCTGGCACAGTTCCCAGGAGTTGTTTTTCTTCTCTGTAACTTTAAAAACATATATGTGTCGAATTGACCCTTGTTAACCCAGTAGAGGTAAAGTGACTGCAAAGCAGAAAGATAGCTACTCTCCAGCATTGGGCACCATTACGAGTTCGGTGTTGCAGTTAAATGCAATGGTAATTCAGTAGCAGACACTTTTATTTTGCAGTAACAAAATTACTGCCACTTTGACCACACCCTCCAATTCCCGAGTTTGGAGGTAACGTGGAGGACTCAACTCCAGGAGAATGTTACACGTGAATCCTCCACTTTACCTCCAAATATCGCCAGATTTACCATGTGGTATTACCGCTAATGGTAAATCTGCCAAAAATCTCCCCGGAGTTCTCCAAAAATGTGGACTTACACCGCCCTACCACCACTCGTCATCCTGTGGTAAGCCCACAGGACAGAGAGGCAGTAACAGTAAACGGGTTTGGTTGTAAATTAGCACTGATTTACCACCAAACTTGTAATGAGGCCCAATGTCTTGCTATAGAAGAAAGTATCATCAATAATACTGTGCAAGGGGAAATAACATGAGTTTTAACTCATAGGCCAGGAGGTAGCTAAATATGGCACTGAAGAATGGGAGCCTGTTTCACTCCGCACCCTTTTCTCTGAGCATTCTGAGATGCTCCGCATAGTGAATTTTTTTGTAAATCTAATTGTATTGACATTTTTGCATAGCAACAAAAAGAGGGCACGCTCAGTCCATGCAACCAATGTTTTGCTTTCTGTCTCCTTTCTGCCCTTACCCAACCCCCTGCCTCCCAACTCACACCCCCCTTCAGAGCACAAGCAAAAAGAAAAACTGTGTACTTATTTTTGCATCGTCTTGTCCGAAGTTATATATTTCCCCAAGAAGGGCAGCCATTGTTCCTCTATGTTCTGTTTGGTTTTCTTCAGCATGTTTGTGAAACTCTCCATTGTTTACATCTCCCATGGCTTGCTTACCCACTCCTTTCTCGTGGGTGTTGTTCTTTTTCACTGTCTTGCTGCACAGCTTTTTGCCACCACCAGTAGATTGCATGCCATGTGTCCCAGTGCATTACCCTCCTCTTCATCCTCACTAACCCCAAAAAGTTCTAGAATGGGTGAAAGCAGGGAGGAGATTCCGTCTGGCTCTCTGATGCAGGACAGGACTTCCTTCCAAAAATGTATAATTGCCCCACATTCCCACCATATATGCCAGAGTTCAGCGGCTCCTCGTCCACACTTCCAACAATTGGCCCTTACATCCAGGTGAATTTTTTGCCAGTACTTGTGGGGCATAATGTCTTTGTCGTAGGATCTTCATTGCCTTCCACCTAAGTGCTTTGGAGTAAAGCGCTCGATAAATTCAATAAATACAATACAAATATATTGTAAGGAAGTTGAGGTCATATAAGCCTTAAGTCTAATTCGGGCCAAGGTTTCCTGAGATTTCCTCCCCCCATATCCCTGCTCGGATTGGGCCTGTACCTGCAAAGGTTCTCTCTGCTCTTCCATTAATAGCTTGCATTACAATAATTCGATCAGGCCTTAGAAGTCATGTTTAGATATTATATGTTTCTCAAAAGAGGTTAGCTCCAGACACAAATTCTCCCCCAACTTTTATCAGTTAAAAACCCCTTCAAATTGATATAGGGAAACACCAGCAGATCTCAATCCTCATGCTCTCGCTAAGTTTTTCCAATGCACTAAACTTCTCACATGACCACATCTGCCGAGCCATCACAGCCCCACCTCTTACCACCTCTGAGAGTGTAGGGGTTCATGAATAAGGTCCCTCAGAGGTGGAGCCCATATGCAGCTTTGTGGAAAACGCCAGGAAGCCAGCCAGTGTGTACGAGGCTCCTCCTTCCAAATGTCCTACAATACTACCAGTACCAGGTGTTGGAGTATTCTCCAGGATATTCTATTCTGTGAGACCCATAGCCACTCCCTTAGGGGTATCGGATCTAAAACTGTATTGTCTAGAGGAACCCAACTACAATGCCTACTTGGGCCGGTTAGAGCTGGGAAAAGCCAACCCTCTCTGCACCAGAGTCTGAAGTCACCTCTTTGTCATAGAGGAACACCTGACCTTAAGGAAAGCCCTAAAAACATGACTCTGTGATTGGCCAACATAAAACACCAAATCATATCCTAAAAGAATTGTGCAGCTCTTATACAAAGAGGCAGAATCCAAAGCACTGAGTCCTGCCCAGGATTCAAAGGTCACGTGTACAAACAGATTGGCCTACCAATGAAACAGTGACCAAACATTGCTAAGGACAGCACAACTCATTTCTGTTTAAACATCGAACAATCTATGTAACAACCCCACAAGACAAAGATCACCCCCTCCTTCCACTAACTCTCCTAAAATCCTCCATGCAGATACACCCCACATCAACCAATTAGGATACCCACACATGGCCACACACTAACACGTAACAGCGAAACCTAACACCTCCTCCAATAACCCACAGAATCATAAAACAGGCAGTCCACCCTACACCACCTACAGAGAAGAACTCCCATACTAAGGCAAATGCATGAACGTCCACTGAATGCATACCACCTTGAAGCAAACCCACACAGAGTGACCAGTGTTTCCAAACAGAAATTACCTGTAGAACAGCAAAAGCATTCTTGCACACACCCTTTCCTCCAACTATTTAACCCACCCGGTCCCTTCTTTCTTTTCAGATCCCTCTGAGTGCCTGGAGTCTGTGTAAATGGCAGCAGTGCACAACACAAATAACATTAACATAACATAACATGAACCACACTTGTTGCCCTGTAGTGGCCACCCCTATGCTCACCATTATCCTATTATGATGTGGTGTAGGCTCTGACCATAAGTACACAGACCAGCTATGGCACCACGTAGCTTAAACCAAGATGCTTTATTGTACATAGTCACATATGTACAACTCTGGTTACTTGTGGGTATGTACATAGCAGGATCAGGTAGACATAAGTAGACATTTAAGGAACAGACCCACCAGCCATGCTCTCCCTTCCAGCTCAGGCCCCCAACTGACATTCATAGAACACTCACACACAACACTCACTCAACATTCTCCTGAGCTGTCTATCATGCATACATCAACATTCCAAAAGCATGCCAGCCTGGCCAGTGATACATAACAAGACTAACTCACATTACAACATCTCGCTTCCTATAAATAGCCACACACCACAACATAGCCATAGATGGCATAGTCTCTGAACGATTTACTATCCCCACCATGCAATCATAACCTCATACAAATTCCCCTACCCAAAGACAAGCAATGTGATGCTAGCAAACCCATTGGCACTACCTGATACCATTATCTTCAGCCCCTAACTTAGATGCTATTGGGATCCAGGTTCAGGCCCACAACCTCACAAATACTTGAAATCCTCATCCCACAAGGTTATAAGCTCCGAAATGCTGACAGAGACTGTGGGTCTGGTGGTGGCCTTGCTGTTATCTTAAAGACATCTTAAAGATATCACTCTTCCAAACCTTAGCATTTCTTCCTATCTACAGTCCCCCATTCTGCCTTTAGCTTACTACATGATATAACTGACCTAATGACTCCTGCCTCGGTCATGAGCTCAAAAGATATTTTTTTCTGACGTTAACCTTCCCGTTACTGCAGGCCCCGTGGTGAACCAGAATAAGGAGTTGGACTAGGATTTAGCATGTTTCACGATATTTACTCAAACAATAAGAAAATGCCTATCCAACCTTATTGCTATGAGGGCAATTCTGAACCTAATAAACTAAACTAAGGGTGATCATCAAATATCCAAAACAAAATAGTCCTCAGTCCAAAACCTACTTGCTATCTGGCCCTACCACTTTAGAAAAATGTAACAAAAAAATAGACCAGAGCAATAGGCTTTCCACTTAGGCTTTTCCTGGCCAACTACCTGGGTCTCCCAAATGATGCTCGTCAAATGATCAAAACCTGTTAACTTTTCAGAGTACTCTATCCTCTTTTCGGGTTCTGAATGACAAGTCTTACATCTTCACACACATCCAATACTTTCAGTTCTTTAAAGGGAAAAAGGATTCATTTTGTGTGCGAATTCTTCCCCTTTAGGCCTTGTCTTTTGGATTTGCTCTTGGTTTGACTTTGAGAAGTGCAGCCCTCCAGGTTCTCTTTGGTCCCAGTCTTTTTAATGTTATTTGTCTTTCTAGGGCTCCCTAAAGCCCTCTGTAATTCTGAAATGTTTGGTGTCCGTCCATGTACAATGATCGGGTTTCTCTGTCTCCCGTAACCCTTTCCGTCTCCCCAGCTTCTTATAGTAACATTGCTTGGTTTTATTTATGGAATTATTACATTTATAAAGCACACAACAACCCAAGGGCATTGAGGCGCTGTTACCATGCACCAGTTACTTGCAGGTGATACATCAACAACATCGGATAACATACAGTATGTGAGGTGGGGCATTAGAGGGCAGTGGTGTGTGTGATGGAAGGTTAGGCAAATAACCATGTTTTCAGGGATTTCCAGGAAAGGCCAAGTAGGAGGGTTCTGCTCTCAAGGAGGGCGGGAGAGAGTTCCATTGTCTGGCTGCGATGGATGGGAAGCTGGAGCCTTCAGCTTTAGTGCGTCTTTCTTTGTGCTGTTTGTAGGTGATTTGCATACATAGATCTGGCGGTCTAGAGGACTGTGTTTTAGTGAATTTCTGGGAGAAATAGCGGGTGCCGTGTTAGACAGGCATTTGTGAGTGATGGACATGGTTTTAAATATGGTCCATTCATGGATGGGCAGCCAGTGGGCTGCTTTTCTGGCTGCAAAGATGTGCGCACGTTTGGGAATGTTTAGGGGTGCTTGGAGGGTGTTGTTTTGAATGATTTAGAGATTTAGAATGTTTTGGGATGAGGTTCCCGTTAATAGGACATTGCAGTAGTCCAGTCTCACGCCGATGATGGCCCGTGCTATATTAAGGCAGCTGTCAGTGGATAGGAAGGGTCTAGAGGTGTTAATCAGTTTAGATGGATAGGCCGCAGAGGAGGCAATTGCATTCACTTGCCGGGTCATAGAGAGGGTGGTGTCTAGGTGGACCTGTAGTGTTTTAATGGCTGCAGAGATGGGGATCATGGTGCCATCAATTTTAAAGGCTGTGTATTGATGGTTGAGTTTGTTGAGCACTGTGGAAAGACCAACCACCAAGATTTCCGTTTTATCCCAATTTAAGCACAGGTGGTTGGCTGCTATCCATGCCTGGACGGTGGTGTAGGCATGGTCGAGGGTGTCAGAGTTGTCTGTGTAATCACCAGAGAGGGGCATAATTGGTGTAAGCGAGGCCGATGGAATCAAGTATGTCAAAGAGGGGTCTGGTAAAAATGTTGTATAGTGGGGGTGATATGCAGGATCCTTGCAGGACCCCACAAGAGATAGGTTCTGGTGGGGCATTGACATTGTCGTCAAACACTTGTATGACCCTTCCGTCTAGGAAGGAGGTGATCCATTCTGTGGCTTCTCTGGAGAAGTTGGCTGAGGTGGTGAGGTGGTGGCAGAGGATTTTGTGATCTACCAGGGCACATGCAACTGACAAATCGAGGAGGAGGAGTAGGAGGGCAGGCTTCCCCATCTCACTGAGAACATCTATTTGATTTTTTAGGTCGAGAAGTGCAGATTCTGTACCATGGTTTGGGCGGAACCCGAATCAACGCATTCCTAGGATGTGATTAGTTTCAAGGTAGTTTTGGATCTCTAGATATACTGCTCTATCTATAATTTTGAAAAGGAATGAGATGGTGGTGATAGGCCAGTAGTTATTGGGGGCTGTGGGGTCTAGTGATGGCTTTTTTAGGAGAGGGAGAATCCAGGCTTCTTTGACACTAGTGTGCACTTTACCTGTGATGAGGGGTGCTAGGGTTTAGGAGCAGTCCTTGACGATGGTGGCTAGGCATACATGGCCTTTTTACTTGGATGCTTTAAGGCTGTTTAGGATGGCAAAGACTTGTGGCTCTGTAACTGGCTGGAAGGAAAATTGTGGGAAGGTTGGGATGGGGGCAGTGTGACCTTCTTACGGTGGGGCGGTGACTAGTTGTGCATGCATTTTTCTTTGTATAGTGTCGAGTTTATTGATCATGGCATTTTGGATATTTAGGCACCAGTTTTGGTCCTTGATGAGGGAGGAAGGGGTGGAGGTTGTTTCGAGCTCTCTGAGGATGGTGAAGATTTCCTTGGTGTCAGAATTAGCAATGGCTATTCTGGAATTGAATGTGGTGGATTTAGGGGAGACTCTCCAAAGCCCTCTGGTGTTCTGATGTGCTTACTTTAGTAGGGTTTCTCTTGGGTGTCTGCCCGAATCCAGTGTTTGGGTTTCTCTGGCTCCGTAACACTTTTGTCTTCCCTAGCCTGGTAAATCCATATCACTTGTTTTTCTAGGGCTCCTCCAAAGCCCTCTGGCCCCCTGATATGTTTAATTCAGCAGGGTCTTGCTTGGGTGCCTGCCTGTGTCCAGCGTTCGTGTTTTCTGGGCACCTGTAACAATTTCAGCTTCCCCAGCCATGTATATCAATGTCACTAGTTTTTCTAAGGCTCCCGAAGCCCTCTTTACCTCTGATATGCTTAATTCAGCAGGGTCTTGATTGGGTGCCTACCTGTATCCAGAGCATTCAGGTTTTCTGGCCTCCCTAATTCTATTGGCTTCTCCAGCACTCGTGACCATAACCGTTCACCCCTCTCCCTGCCGTTACCTACTCGGGAGCGTATGCTTCCCTTTCTCTACCCGGCTCGGCAGTTGTCACTCAAGCAGAGGTTGGTGATTTGATCTCTCCCACCGTGGTCAGGTCGCGGCGTCAGTTAGTGGGACCCAGGCTCACCACGGCTTCGGTGAGGTCGCGCCACCAGGCAAGACGGTCCTTCTTCCTTCCCCGTCTCGTTCTCTCTTTCGGATTTGTTGGCTCTCGGGACACCAGTCTTTCAGCATTTCCCTTGTGATCAGCTCGCTCACCACGCTACCACTGGTTCTGCGGGCTAGCATAGCTCTGCCCCACCACGACATCTTCAAATCAGAAGCTGCCTTTGCGTAGGATTCTTTCTGCTCCATTCAAGGTTTCTTGTCTTTTTATGTTTGCTGCCACTAACAAAAGGGGTGTGTTGTTCCTATTTGACTGTTGAGCTCATGGGGAATCCAACATTACCACTGTTATCACACTAATACCTCACAACACTACATTGTCCCACAGATGTCCCTGCTCACGGAGGCAAGGGGCTTTTAAAAAATTGAAAAATTAAACCCAACAAACACTCCGTGTGGGAAAAGAAACTCTATCCATTCAAGAACTGCCATAATAATAATTAGTATTCTTTTATAATGATTAACATCAGATTCCTCCCGAGTAAACCTCAAGAACCCCTTATCCAGGTGGCCAGGGAAGGACTGGAACTCTCAGATACCAACCCTATGGGTCGACGAGCGAGGGAGGATCACCTGGGTAGGGTAGCCCGGGGTTATGCTCGGGGGGAATCCTGCAAACAAGACATGGCATTATACCAGGGAAGAAGAGGAGGAGAGCGAAGTCCTTGAGGCTTTTATAGGCTGTGCCAACTCAACCTCCCTTCCACCCAATGAATCACCCTTACCAGAATCCAACAACCCCTACGCATCTGGTAAACCTATTAAGAGCCCAAACCCTGTTACAGTAGGAAATTACACCACCCAGAATCCCTGTTTTCCCGGTTGCCTAACCGAGTACTCCCAGTCATTTGTCTCCACGTGCCTCTGGTTATTATTTCTCAAACTCCCAATCTGCTTGATTACCATTCCAACAATCCCTCCTGTTCATTTCACAACAATAACCCCAGTCATTACCTTGACCGATCTTCAAACTATTATTTTTCTGATCTTTCCCATTCATTTCACAAACCCTACAAATCTCACCCTTCCTAGTTTTCCAACCCCCCTAGTACTAGGGCTATAATTCCATATAACACCAGAGCCATTTACCTGGCATGTCCCAACACAAGGGACAGGCAGAGTCAGGCAATTGACAATGACTACACACATAGGGATAAAAGGTGGGCACATGAGCACACTGGGAGCAAGGATAAGCGCACAAGGAGATGACTGCTCCAGGATGGCAATTCAAAAGAAGGAGAAAAGCGGCGATACCTAAAAGGATGACAAGGAGGGAAGTGCTGTTGCCCCTTTTCACCCAGATTCATGAAACCTCTGTGAAAGAAAGCATAAGACTGGGAACGACAGGTAGTGTGTGGTGCAATAGATGTCAACGGTACACGGCGGCCTTCCACCCTGTTAACCAAGAGGAAGAGGGCGCTTGCCTCAGTGGTACTGTCCTTGACTCCAGAGACAAGAAAGCCAGAGAGTTCAGCTCAGCAGGTGAGTCAAGGGGAGAGCCAATAGCAGACAGGGCTGCGTTGAGTGAAGGTTGCAAATGACAACAAAATATGAATGAAAAGAGTTTGTGAACACAAAACTTGTGTGTGTTAATGAACTTTTGAGAATCCAAGGGAAGACCAGCAGCAGAGTAGTCCGGCACCACAGGGAAGCTTATGCGAAAGACTCTGGATGGTCCCCTTTCATTGAGCTACAGATACAAGGAGGCCTTGGGAGAGGGCGACGTAAAAGGTCACAGTGGTCACACAAGAGTCGAGTAAAATCCCTTATACAATTGAAAGTCTTTGGCGGTCATTACAACCTTGGTGCTAAGTGCACCAACTTTACCAGCATGGTGTAAACTATGTTTACACCATGGTGGATGGCGGATTTACCGCCCCATTCGAAGGTGAGTGGGGCGGTAAATCCCCATTTCCCATTTTCCCTTCCCCATTCCCATTTTTGCCCCATAGGGCATAATGGGAGTGGGGAAGGCGCTAATTACGCCGCCGTAAATTACGGCGGCGTAATTAGCACCATGGCGGGTTAGCGCCATGGACTTTAACGCCTGCCAAAAGCAGGCGTTAAAGTGCTAATCCGGCGTTAAGGGTTAACGCCGTCGTTAACCCTTAACGCCGGGGTTGTAATGACCTCCTTTGACCCTTAACCGCGAGAGTAAATAAGACCCATGAACTTTGTGAGGACAAGCATGAACCCGACTGAGGGATGTTTGCTGTGAGTTGATGGTCCAAGCCCGATCGAGGAAGGCTATCACAAAGAAGCAAGAGAGAAAGGGAAACCCACAATAAATATAAAGCAACTACAAGTCCCAAGAGGAATTGGGGCAAAGGTGAAAACCTGTACAGAAGGAAGCCAAGGCGCAAGAACCATGAAAGAAGGTTTGAGTCTGATGGAGGGGAACCTTATGTGATAATAGAATTGTGTTAAGTCTGCCTGGGGGCTTAAAAGAAAGCCTGACTGTGGGTTTAAGGGAGAGCCTGAATGGGGGCTTAGACCCAGACTTGGGTGAGAGAAGAAAGCTAAGGGAAGTGAATCGCACAGTATGATAAAACCCAAGTGAACTGTACAGCTGACAAATGTGAACCCGGCTGAGGGATGCCTGCAAAGCGTGGTGAAGCATGATAACCCCGTGATCATTGTGTTGACAAGAGTGATCCCGGCTGAGGGATGTCCACAGTGGAAGATTGTTTCAAAAGATGTTGGGACTCGTGTACAAGACAGGGGAAACTATTCTGAGTGAAAAGCTGTAGTGAACCCGACAGAGGGAGGATAACATTCGAGAGGATCAGAGCCCGGGTTGAGGGGAATCCAGGTTTGAAGAGTTATGACCCTACAGAAAAGCATACGAAAAGGACATTTTGTTTTATTATTTTGATACATCAGGCCCTCGGAGGCAAGAGACTTTTGTAGGAAAGAGACTTGACCACTGAAGGTCTTGATATCGCTGATAGCAACTGTAGGCTTGTGCTGAAGAAGCCCAGGAGTGTTATGTGCTCAAGAGTCCCGTGCTAAAAATGTGGGGAAGGGAGACCCCAGCCATAGCATCCTGACTTATCATTTTTGTGAACATTTCTTTCTTTTTTTGTGAACACTATGCCCCACTGCTTTTGTAAACTTACCGGGAAGGATTGGCAATATTTTTATTTTTTTAGTATAGGCCCTTTTATTTAACAAGACAACACAAGGACTGCCTTATTATTATTTTATGTGTGTAGCTTGCTCCCATCTTAGATTTAGGTTTAGATTAGGCATTTTTCTTACCCCTTTATACAGTTTAATAAACACCCTTGAACTGTGATCCCTTACACTGTTGCCACCATGAGTTCCTTACAGCACCAATATTAGGTCATATTACCCAATGCAATGTTGCTTTTATAGACATCAAAAGGACGAAAGTCTGAGATGGCTCTGATGAAGGATTAAAACTTGTGAAGTACAGGCATGCCCAATGTCTGAGGTGAGCTCTTAACTCATGAGTTATCTACCTGGAGAAATATGTCCTGGAAACCTGGCGGCTGGAAGTCAGAACATTACTTCTGTATGTTTCATGCTTAGTCTATCAGAAGTCCCATCAGGAGGCTGCCTGGGGTTTTCCACCAAGGCTTGGTTGCATCGGGTGTTACGTCCAGCATGTAACCTAAAGTCTGATGCCTCAAAAAAGGTGGGGCCCAAAACAAATCTAGAAACAAAGAACACCTGTGAGAGACTCATATGTTTTTCGTAACTCTGACCGGCCATCTATCACAAAAACATAATTACTCCATTTTGCTCTCTGAAGTATAGGCACCATATTAAATGGCTCCTTCTTAAAGATAAGACTGGATTTACCTTATCAAAAAAACAAAACTTCCTGGTCACAAACACAGATCTGGGGTTGCTTTGTGAAGCAAAGTTTCAAACAGCCGCTAACTTGTTAAAGCTGTTTCTGTGGGAACAAACATAACATAACATAACTTCCACAGAGTATCTACTAAAGAGGTAGAAAAGGTCATCCTCACCCTCAAACCTTTGAATTGCCATGGGGACCTATGCCCCGCACAATTGATAAAGGATGCGGCTCGTGATCTCGCACCATTTATTACCAAACTAATAAATGCGTCATTCACATCAGGCAGCGTACCTAATAATCTCAAACAATCTTGGGTCCTCCCCCTGCTTAAAAAACCGAATCTAGATCCCTCTACTCCCACCAATTACCGTCCCATCACTACAGTACCCTTCCTTCTTAAAATCCTCGACAAAATAGCATACCAACAAATCCAACATTACCTTGAGCACTTCTATCTCTTAGGAGTCAGACAATCGGGCTTCAGGCCTCAACACGGCACCGAAACCGCACTCATAGATCTCAAGGCACAGATAGATGAGCTGAGAGATCAGGGTAAAGTGGCACTACTGCTTCTTCTTGATCTCTCGGCTGCATTCGACCTGGTCGAACAAGAGATCCTATGCGACCACCTTCAAAAAGCCGCCCACTTTTCTCTTAAGGCAACTGACTGGATCCAATCCTTTCTAAACAATCGCACAATGAGAGTCTTCTCCCTACTAGCAGCAGCCGACCCAACACCCATCACCTGTGGCGTACCTCAGGGATCTTGCGTCTCCCCGACCCTGTACAACATCTTCACGAAGACCCTTTTTTATGATCTAGACGGTCTGGGTATCACCTACACTAACTATGCCGATGATACGCAGATCCTCATCCCCTTGACGGGGGATTATGACAAGGATTTGGCCTTCGTCAACAAAGTGTACCTTATCATCCAGGCATGGATGGCCTCACACGGTCTATGCCTGAATGATGACAAAACAGAACTCCTCATTCGAAGGGATTGTGTCCTCCGACGTATTCCTTATCTATGATATTTGTATCTCCAGCTTGCTGGCCTCGGAAACATTTTTTCCCAGTAGAGGGCGCTGTGCATCAACGTCCATCGAGTAGGTGCTCCTCGACGGCCACCGTATCGATGCCGACGTCATCATGCCTATAAATGGGCATGCGCAGCATCCGTTGCTCAGTTCCGTTTTTCCGCGCTTCGTGTGCCTCGGAATACCGTTGCTCAGTTCGTCAGTCGATATATATTCATATTTCCTCGAGAAAACCGACTCTTACTCGATGGCTTCCTCCTCCGACCCGACAACTCCTCGGTCCGGTTTCAAAAAATGCCGAGACTGTGGGAAGAAAATGTCGTTGACAGATCCTCACAGGATCTGTTTGTGGTGTCTGGGAATCGAACATCAGTGTTCGGAGTGTGAGGAATGCCTATCCATGACGGCGAAAGCCTTGAAGGAGCGTAAGGGGAAGCTCGAGAGAGGTAAGTCAGTTTTAACTTCCTCGAAAGTTTCCGCGGTAGAGTCGAGACATTCGTCTCCTCACCGTCGAAAGCATTCTCAGTCTAGGTCTCGAAGTGGCTCCCACCACTCGTCGAGGTCTAGACACTCGAAAAAGAGACGAAGAAGATCCCCTTTATCGTCGTCTTCTAGTTCCCCTGAAAGAGTAAATTGCCCCACAAAACACAGCTCTCAAGCTGAGTGGGAGGAATTCAGAAAAAAGATGCTAAGCGTCTTCTAGAAAGCGGCCTCGACCCCCTCGAAGTCAGCTGAGGGTGATACCCCGGGTGAAAAGCCCACAAATCTAAACGCCGCGAGTCGAAGCACCCGGCGAAAGAGTCGACCCGAAAGCGCCATGAGCCATCGGGAAGTAAAGCATCTTCGACGCCATCGTCGAAAGCCCCTTCGAAGCATAGATCGGCGCCATCGATGCCGTTATCGAAGGGTTCTTCAACGCATCTGTCGATCGAGTCGACGCCGGCGTCGACGCCGACATCGACGCCGATAAAAGAAAAACCCACGGCTACTCCACAGCCAACGGTTACACCGAGAGCCTCCGACACGACATTGAGAACGTTGTCGACATCCTCGAGCAGGATTCCGATCCTCTCGAGTTCTTCGAGGCCTCTTCCAGTTTTCTCGACGCCTTTGTCGGCGCCTTCGAGGATTTTTACATCGGTGTCGACGACATCAACCTTTTCAAAGCCACTGATGATGGCTCCCTCTGCCTTAGAGATGGGGTTTATACCATTTCACAGACCAGAGCATCCCCCCTTAACTTCAATTTTTGAAGAAAGGGAAGATTCTGATCAAGAAAGGCCTTTTGGGCTGCAGAGGACCACATTACCTGAACCAGAGACTTTTGCCTCTGAGGAAAGAAGGTTGAAAGACCTTCAGGATGCATTACAGGAAGCAAGTGGCCTAGACACTTCCCCAGAAGTAGAATTTGTCAAACCAGACCCAGGGGAACATGCTGATACCCCTTATAGAACCCTAATGTCAAGAATTATGGAGTTCATGGGTTGGTCTGCGCCTTCACCTGTTTTTCAACAGGATGACCTCACAGATATTCTGGATAAAGGTCCACAGGAGGATCCTGTGGTTCCCTTTCATTCTGCTTTACAAAGAAAGATTTCAACTAACTGGGAAACTCCTGAAGTTGTCCCTGCGGTTAACAAGAAGTTGTCAGCGAAATATAGGGTATCTGCTGCTGACCCTGAATACCTATCTAAGCACCCTACTCCAGAGAGTCTTGTGGTCCAGGCTGCAACTTCATCAGGCAGTACATCTGCATACCCCACTGCTCCTCAGGATAGGGATGATAAAAAATATGATGCCATGGCTAAGAAAGTCTTCTCGGCCTGTAGCATGGCTTTAAAATCTATTAATGCAACTTGTACGCTCGCTAGGTTCAGCCACACTCTTTGGGAGTGTGCTTCATCAGCGGCTGACTGCCTCCAGGAAGGAGAAGAAAGGGGCGCATTTTTAAATATCATCAGAGATGGTAAAGATGCAATGTGTGAGTCCCTTCAAACTGGCATTGATTCTGCTGACAGTATCAGCAGGGCCATGGCGGCAAGTACCACAATCCGCAGGCATGCGTGGTTGAGAAAGTCCGGCTTTGCTTCTGACGTACAGGCCAGACTTTTAAATATGCCCTTTGATGGCTCGTCCCTATTTGGTAAAAAGGCGGATGACAGTTTGGAAAAACTACAGACATCTAAAGCAGCAGCCAAGTCAATAGGAGCTGCAATCCGCCAAACTAATTTTCGTCCCTCAGGATCCTCTTGGAGAGGAAGGTCCTTTCGCTATTATTCCTCATATGGAAGAGGCAGAGGACGGCCGGCTCAAAGAGGGCAAGGAAAATGTACCTGTGGTGGACGGGGTAAAGGAAAGAAAGCCGCATCAGCAGGAGCAGGAGCCGCTTTACCTTCGGCAACTGCATCAGCCGCTCCCAAACCACTCTGAGGTCTCCCATCACAAGACACCTGTAGGGGGCAGGTTAACTCACCATCTGACGGAATGGCAGGCTATTACGTCAGATGCTTGGGCATTGGAGACAGTTGCCCAAGGTTACTGCCTGCCCTTTCTACGCATCCCTCAGAGCCATCCACCGGGGAACTGCTCTCTGAAAGTGCCGGATCCGCTCCTCTTGCAGGAAATTGTAGACCTGCTAGAGAAAGGTGCCATAGAACCGGTACATGTAGCGGACAGGAACAAGGGCTGGTACTCCCCCTACTTTCTCATACCAAAGAAAGACGGAGGACTGAGACCCATCCTGGACTTACGAGAATTGAACAAGTTCCTCAGGAAGGACAAGTTCAAGATGGTAACTCTCTCTCAGATCCTTCAGGCCCTCCAGCTTCAGGACTGGTTGGTATCTCTGAACCTTCAGGATGCTTATTTCCATGTGCCAATCCATCCCAAGCACAAGAGGTACCTGAGGTTCGCAATTAGCAACTCTCATTATCAATTTCGAGTTCTGCCATTTGGGCTGACCTCCGCCCCGAGGGTCTTCACCAAGCTAATGTCGGTTGTGGCTGCAAGTCTAAGGAGGGAAGGGATTCACGTCTACCCCTACCTGGACGATTGGTTGATCAGAGCAGATTCTTCGGAACAAGCTCAGATCCAACTAGATTATGTCTGCCACTCCCTTCACAGACTGGGCTTCTCCCTCAATTTAAAGAAGTCACAGATGATACCATCACAGAGACTCCAGTTCATTGGAGCAGTCCTGGACACGTCCCTGGGAAAAGCCTCACCACCAGAGGTGAGGGCTCAAGATATTCTGCAGATGGTCACCAGGTTTCAAAATGCCCAACGTCTCCCAGCCTACGACTTTTTGAGGTTGCTAGGCCTCATGGCATCCTGCATATCCCTTGTGCCAGAGGCTCACCTGTGAATGAGATCCCTTCAGTGGGCACTGAGGACTCAGTGGTCACAATTCTCAGGGAGGATGACAGATCTCCTCCGGATTCCGGTAAGGTAGCCCACGACCTTCAATGGTGGGCCTCTCCAGAGAACATCTTGAAAGGAGAACTGTTTTGGCAACCATGGCCGGAGATAACAGTAGTCACAGACGCCTCACTCACGGGGTGGGGAGCCCATGCCAACGACTTGACCATCAGCGGTCGTTGGTCTCCATCGGAGTCCAGCATACACATCAACCTGTTGGAGCTGAGAGCCATCAGACTGGCACTGAAGGCTTTTCTGCCATCTGTACGGGGCAGAAACGTCCTGATAATGACGGACAATACAGTGGCCATGCACTACCTCAAAAAAAGAGGAGGCGTAGGGTCACTGCCACTGTGCAGAGAGGCGATGCATCTCTGGTTTTGGGCAATTCAGGAAGGAATCTCTCTATCAGCAATTCACCTAGCCGGAGAGAAGAACTTGACAGCGGACGCTCTGAGCAGGCAGAACACAGTCTCCCACGAATGGGAGATAGCTCAGGAAGTCCTTCAAGAGATCTTCGCCCTTTGGGGAACCCCTCAAGTGGATCTGTTTGCCACCAGTATCAACAGGAAGTGCGACAGATTTTGCTCAAGGGAATTTCCCCCGAGAGGAACTCTAGGAGACTTCTGTACGCGTTTCCTCCGGTCCCTGTCATTCCTCAAATGATCAGGAGGTTGAGAAGGTTTCGGAAGACCATGATCCTAATTGCCCCGGATTGGGCCAGGAGAACGTGGTACCCGGACCTTCTGGACATGTCCATCTGTCCTCCAATTCGTCTACCGTACAGAGAGGATCTTCTCTCGCAGAAGGGAGGTCAGGTTCTCCATCCAGCCATCAAGACCCTCAACCTTCACGCTTGGTATCTGAAAGGTTGAGGTACAAGGATTGGGACCTTCCAGATGACGTCATGGAGGTGTTGCTTTCGGCCAGAAGACCAGCAACTAAAACTCTATACCGCTGCCGTTGGAATAAATTTTGCAGCTGGTGCAGAGAAAAGAATATCGAACCCTTTCCATGTGGTACACCTGCAGTGTTATCCTTCTTACTTTATTTGGCAAATTCAGGCCTTCAAGTTGGCACTATTAAGGGCTATCTCGCAGCGCTATCGATCTTTAAGCGCACTGCAGAGGAGCCATTGTATTTCAAAATTCCATTGGTAATACAATACCTGAAAGGTCTAACTAATGTTTACCCTCTAAGACCATTTCAAGTTACCTTATGGGACTTAAATCTAGTTTTAAACTTCCTAAAGGGTGCTCCCTTTGAACCACTCCACTCTTGTTCATTGAAGTTTCTCACCCACAAAACTGTTTTATTGGTAGCATTAACATCTGCTAGAAGGGTTAGCGAGATACAAGCCCTATCTTGTAAACCTCCTCATACAACTTTTCACAAGGACAAAGTAGTTCTACAGGTGAAGCCTAACTTCCTCCCAAAGGTAGTTTCGGAATTTCACATTACTCAGAAGATTACTTTACCTTCATTCTATCCTCCTCCCCATCCGGGGAAAGAGGAAGAGAGACTACACAGGCTGGACCCTAAGCGAGCCTTGAGTTTTTATATCAGTAGACTTGCTAAAATTAGACAAGCAGACCAACTCTGTGTAGGTTACGCAGGACATAAGTTGGGATTACCAATAACCAAACAAACCATCTCCAGATGGATTATTTTAGCCATTCTGGAATGCTACAAACTGGCAGGGAAAGAGCCCCCTCAAAATCTAAGGGCTCATTCGACCAGGGGTATCGCAGCATCCTCAGCTCTTCAAAGAAGGGTACCAATTAGAGACATATGTGCGGCTGCCACATGGTCGTCCGCACATACCTTTACCAAATTTTAAAGCCTGGATTCCTCCTCTAGTCAAGAGACAAGATTTGGCAAAGCATTGTTACACTCTGTTCATTCTTAAAGGGTAACATGGCATCTCTTACTCCCGCCTCCAATCACATACCACTGCTATGGGAGTCTATCATAGATAAGGAATACGTCGGAGGACACAATCCCTTCGAAGAACAAGTTACTTCTTACCTTGTAACGTTCTTTCGATGGGATGTTCCTCCGACGTATTCCTTATCGCCCCTCCCATCCATCCCCGCAGTAACATTTCCCTTGTGGTTGCAGTTTACGCTCCTTCAAGGGTAGTAACCATTCATACAATAACTACTTTACTCTACAAAACGGAACTGAGCAACGGACGCTGCGCATGGCCATTTATAGGCATGATGACGTCGGCGTCGATACGGTGGCCGTCGAGGAGCACCTACTCGACGGACGTCGACGCACAGCGCCCTCTACTGGGAAAAAAAATTTCCGAGGCCAGCAAGCTGGAGATACAAATATCATAGATAAGGAATAAGTCGGAGGAACATCCCATCGAAAGAACGTTACAAGGTAAGAATTAACTTGTTCTTCTAGGGTCCACTCATAACCTGAACAAACTAGACCACAACTACTCCTCATTTGTAATTGACAACAATAAGATCAAGGTAGCCAAGGAGGTAAAAACCCTTGGCTTCTACCTAGACTCCACTCTCACCTTTAAAAAACAAGTTAATGCTATGGCATCCGCCACTTCTTACACATGCAAACTCATCAGAGCAGCCAAACCTTTTTTCTCTCTGTCTAACTGTACCACCTTAGCCAGGGCTCTGATCTTGTCCAAGTTGGACTATTGCAACGCACTTTATGTAGGATGCATCAAATACATCACAAACAAAATTCAGATCCTTCAAAATAATGCCCTAAGAGAGGCCCTCAGTATCCCAAAGAAAACCCACATCTCTGATACTAGAAGGTCTGTCAACTGGCTTTCCACCAAAGACAAAATATTCCTCAAATCGGTTTCCCTGACCCACAAATGCCTCCACCAAGCAGCCCCTCAATACCTTATCTCTAGATTCACCAGACCCACCTCTGCTCGCCCCTCTAGAATGACCAATTCTAATCTCCTCCTGGTACCAAGGTTTAAGCGTTCCATGTCGGGTGGGAACAGCTTTCCGGTTAAAGCAGCACAATACTGGAACTCCCTTCCACCTCCTTGCAGGGAGGACCTCCCCTACCACCTATTTAGAACTAAGACCATCCATTGGCTCAAGATTCATGACACCTAACAAGCTCTCTTGCTGCCCTGACACTCCACTACTATGTTTGTAAATATGTATATTTAGGTGGCCAACTGATCAGTGCAGATACCTTGTCACTAGACAACCGATGTATTGTAAATAGTATTGCCTATGTTGTATACTTCTGTAACCCATGCCTCTTCGGCGCGCGTTGTTTCTTTTTGGCATTTCCAGCATTGTAACCACGGCTGGACTTCTCTGCCCTGTATGTAACCAAGCTTTGCAATCCTCTTGTTGCCCCTGCGCTTTGCTACCCTTTGGGGTTAGGTGCGCAATACAAATAAATAAAATACAAAATACAAATGTTTTTCTCCTGCTGGCCAGAAAAGGCTTGAAGTCTATTTTAGGCCTACATAACCCTTAGAAGAGATTTCGTTGCAGATACACCAATTACTTAGGGATTCTGTGTGCCCTAAAAACAGATGGAACAGCATCTGCTGCATGGAACAGGGAAAGCTACTAAGAGTCTCAAGTAAGTTTGTCAACTCTGACGGTCTGATTTTAAGAAATATATGCTGAAAAAAATATAATCTTTTGATGTGACTGATTTTGTGACTGAGATTGTTTTACTTGTTCCTTTACTTGCAGGGGTAGATACTGGAGAAGATAAGGGTCCACCCGTGCCATATATACCTTTCAGTTTCATCATGGGGAGTCAATTGATGTCCGTCATGATGAAGGTCCAGTCAAATTGAGGGGTGGTGAAGATACAACTACCCCACAAGAGGCCAAAACACACATCTGTCGACACTGTTTTGTTTGTTTAATATGTTAAAAAATAAATATGCAGGTCTGAGACGGAATACTTGACCTTTGAAAGTTAGTTTCGATTGTCATGTGTCTGCCACTGTCACGTGGCCAGAAGAAAATATGGTAGGGTGTGAATATTGTTACTGGCCAGAGGAAAAACATTGAGGTGACAAGTCCAGACCACTGTCTGTGTAATAAGAAAAGTGAATTTGTTGTTAAGTGTAATGTTTCTATTTAAAGCGGTTTTCTGAGTCACCTTTACTAATCCTATCCCCCATTTCTGTGAAAAATAGCCCACCGAGAGTGGACTTGAAACTGTCTTTTGCTCCTATTGAGTTTTTAATATTTCTTATATGCTAAAAACATTTATTGTTGTACTTTAAACCATTGAGCACAGTAATATGTATGCAGGTAGAACCTTTATGAATGGAGTGGCACTGAGAGAGAATGATGATGATAGATGGCTGTTGAGAGTCACGAAAAACATGTGTGTCTAGCACAGGTATTCTATTTTACCTAAAGTTTGCTGTGTATCGTGGACCACACCCTGTGCTTTCCTACCAGGAAGGCTGAAATCTGAAGAGCACACATATGAATTACGATGTTTTAATCAGGTGACATCTAATTCAGAGGAATTTTCCACCCAAACCAAGCACACACAATTTTCCTTTATTTAATACAGTTCTTTTTATGATCCTGAAACCCCCAATTTAACAACTGTGGTTCCCTACAACCTCCCTACCTTTCGGGACAAGAGGAGGAATGCAGGTTTTTGTGCCCTAGAGGGGAGTCACTCCCAGTGAGGTACCACTTTCCCAGTCCCCTAGGAAGTATCTTGCTTAGCGGGCTCACCTCCCTAGCCTAAAAGGGGGTGGCTCCCCTTTGGGGAGTGGGGAGGAATAGTGCAGATTTGTTATATGCCACTCCTGTTAAGCAAGTGACTCCCCCTTTAATGGGAAGAGGCAAACAACTCAAGAAATCCACATTTCCTTGCTCTTTCCCTTTTCGATGTTTCACAGAGAAGCTCCCCTCTTCGGAGTCAATTATTCTTTGTTGATGGTCATTTTCCCGTGTCCACACAGATGGTTGATGATGAGGAAGAGTATTTCTTTGAGGAATTATCAGCAGAAGGGTGGTTTAGGAGATCTGGGAAGGTTGGGAAGTCCATAACTATGATGACTTCCTCCAGTAGACTGAGTATTATGGCTGTTCTTATCTTAGTGGGATGATGAGCCCTAACCTCTATGGTGAGGTCAGTTTTTTGATTTTTGGATTTGCCTCCACATCCCTATGCACACACGTGATTTTTACTGCCACTTCCCCTTTTAGATCTTCTGGGTATACTTGATCGGAGCGTGTGGCTGTTTGTTTTCTTCCAGAGTCAATTAGGGCTTTCACCCAGATGTTATTAAACCAGATGGTCTTTTGGCTTTGGAAGGGCTGAAGATTGCAGTAACAAGCATCTGCCACTTTCAGACTCTATTCCCTCTCTTCTTCTTCTCCTCCCCATTCTTCCACTTTTAGGGCAGTGTCAGGCAAAATGGCCCTTTCCTCCGGAGGAGAAACCCATGGGCATTATAGGAATGAGAGGTTTTGTCCGCCCAACTTCTTCTCCTGGTATCAATTTTAGTTTTCCCATAGGTAGAGACAGAGTCCTCTGAACAGTCGCTTCCTTCAGCTTTGGCCTACTAGGGAAGGGTCTTTCTGATTTACTATCGGTCCGAATAACTGGGACTCTCTTGGATGGTTTCAATTCCCTTCTTTGTTCTACCTGCTTCTCTGCAGTTTTAAAGTATGTAAACACCTTGGAGTGGGCTTGAGGCATTTGAATAGCCATCTCTAGAGAAGGTTGGGGTTTGTTGGAGTACGACTCTTTGGAGGGATGGAGGTAAAGCATTGCCAAATCGTTCCAACGCTATAGCCTCTAACACCTTGTGTAGATATTTTTTCCACAATCATTGGCCGTGAAGATTTTGTATTTCTCTGGCCTTCCATGGGAAGTTCATTAGGAATCAGCTGTGTGTTTCAGAATTTCAGCTGAAAGAAGGCCTCCGTTTGACCCACCCGCTCTAACAGGGCCCTTTTTTATCTCAGAGATGGAGGTAGTTCCTTGGGGGTTGATATTCTGATAAGACACCTGTAGATCTCCCTTCAGTAGAGGGGTGAAATAACACACTTTAAGGACCTCGTCCCATTGGAACTGGGTGGCTAACAGCTCATAATTAGTAATGAAGCTGCTGAGGTCTTGTATAGTTGGAGGACCCCATGAGGTAGGACCCAGTGGCTTTGCCCTTACCGTAGTTGGTTGAGACTGTCCTGGTGGTGTTGGTCAGCTCATGCCTGATTGTCAATGATCCTCCCCAGAAGGGCCTCAAGCGATGTCATTTCGATTATGCGCGCTAAGATTTCTGTGGTTGAAAAACCTTTCAATGAGGGGGCTTCACGGGGGCTCATTACGAGTTTTCCAGTAGTCTGGTGGTAAATTCCCTCCAGCGGTAATACCACCTGATTACAAGTTGCCAAAACAAAACCATCTTTCCCAGGGAATCTCATGAATGTGATGTAAAAAATTGTTGGTATCCGTGAAAAAGGAAAGTAAAGCAGAGACAAACAAAATCAAGGTTTGGTCAATATACCGTGATATGTTCTCAATTAATGATCCAGACACGGTAATGATGAGTCTGCCAGGTGGCTTGATAAGGGATTTATGAATTTTAGGCAGGAAATAGATTGTTGGAATGGTGTAGAAAGAAGGAACAAAAAAAGTTACAAAATCTCCATCCATCATACCTGTCTCATTCCTCCTGGTTACTAATGCCCTCAATTCAGATTGCAGCATGGGAAAGTGGTTGACTGTGAATAGCACATGTGATCTTTAAGTTGCCTGAAAGCTTCGGCAACATAATCTGCTCAATCAAACAACACTATATTTGAACCCTTGTCGGAGGGTTTAATCACAACATCCTTCAGACTTTGTATTACATTTAATGACTCCAATTGGGAACTGTTGAGATTATTTCCTTTTGTAGAAAATGATGTGGATCGCAATTCCTGCAATGATGATAAAATGCCTCCATGCAACACCTAGTAGGCATCGGCGGATTAAACTTCGATTTATGACGCAACCTGGAAGAACAGGTTCGCCCTGTATCTATATCAAACTCCTCAAAGTTGAAGTTTTCAGTGTCAAAAGAGGGATAAGACACGCAGATATATGGGCCCCTTGCTCTGCTAAATAACCTACTCATCTATGCAGAATAAAAGGTATATAGATATTAAGTGGAGGGAGTCTTTCGTAACTACGGGAAAGACTGTGTTTAATTAAGTGCAGAATGCTGATTGGTTGGATTGATTGGATTTTATCAAACAATTTGACATTATTTTTTTTCAAGAAGATTAGGATTGGGAGCAGGTGGATCTAGAGCGCTTTGTTTTGATTAAGGACAGAAGTGAGGGATGTTGGAGTGGATATTCTATAAAGTGTCTGTTTAAAACAAGCCGCTAAGCGTGGTTGTAGGTGAAAGGATCTAAAACAAAAGGATCTAATGCCTTTTTTTCGACACCAAAAGTGCTAAAAAAAAAAGTTTAGAATGCTTTTGTTTTATGTATTTTTTTAATGGGGGGTTGCCCCCCAGTCCCCTGTTTTCCTTTTAAAAAAACTTTTTTATGCATACTAAACTAAAAAATATAAAAATATAAATATAGAAGCATTCTGATTTTTTTTCCGCTCCTTTTGGTTTTGAAAAAAAAGGGCATTCGATCCTTTGTTTTCGACCCTTTGACTGGACACCGCTAAGCGTATCATTGTTATAATAAATGTGTATAATAGATCAGCAGGGGAGAGGATGAAAGAAAGCAGAAGCAAAGAGGAAGGCCTTGAGATGCTTCCGGAACCAGAGATGGTTCTCTTCAAGTTTCAGAGAGGCAGGGAGGCTGTTCCAGAGGGAGGCCCCAGCAGAAGAAAGAGATCTACCACCAACTCGCTGCTTGGAGAAGTAACTAAGGCGGATGAGCGAAGAGCTTGAGAAGGAAGATATTTAGGAAGAGAGAGGTGAAGGTATTGAGGTCACAGGCCCCAGAAGGCCTTGTGGACAATGCAGAGGATTTTGAAGGTAATCCTCGCCACCAATGGGAGCCAGTGCAGAGATTTGGGTCCTGGAAAGATACGATCCCTGGGCTTGAGGCCAAGGACAAGTCTTGCAGTCCTGTTTTGGATGAGTTGCAGAGGGCAGAGAGTAGAGGCGGGCAGATTTAGAAAGAGGCTGTTGCAGTAGTCCAGCCTAGAGAGAACCAGAGCTATGGTGACAGTGAGCTTCTGGGGGAAGGAGAGGAAAGGAAGAATACCCCTGAGGAGGTGCAGCTGGTAGTGTGACTTCTTAGAGATGTCAGAGATGTGAGGAGAGAAGGAAAGTGTGGAGTCATAGATGACACCGATGTTTTTTGCCTCACAGGTGGGAGCAGGAAGAGGGCCAGGAGAGGCCGGCAAGAGAGTGATAGAAAAGGAGGAACCAGATGTATTAAGATAGATTTATTCTGCTGCTCCGGAGATATCAAGCAATAAACACGTTAAATCTGTCCCCACAATTATAGCCAGAGATTTTAACTTGGGAACGGGTAAACAACTTCATCTGGAAGTCTGTGAAAAATGCTATTTAGCCTGTGGTTTGCTTGGACAGCACTATATGTGATAAAGGTCTTGTGTTGTGGGTATTATAAATTGTCTATGGGTATAGATCTGTTAATGCCACAATTTCTCCAGACATAACTGCAAGACCAACTTTTAATAAAGGAAGGGCTTGCAGCATCAATGATTATATATCAGTCCCCATTTAGCATTGGAATATGATGCTCGCATTTGAAATATGCGAGCGCCTAGAAAGTGATCATGAGGCACTCGCTATGACGTTACAGTTGAGATTTGGAAAGCGTGCCCCTGGTATCGCAGAAAGATCTAGCCCAGTGATAATGACAAAAAACTGGAGCTCTATCAAATGGGAAACCAAAGCAGAAAAATCACTCTATGATGACCTTATAGTTATAGGCAAGGAACAGGTTGTGATGTGTCTCATGTCAAATGCCTCCAAAAGAAACATAGAAGGTGCTTTGAGAAATTAATTACAGTTATAGGTCAGTGGTTAAAGAAGAATGTATGAAGAGGTGGCTTAAAACAAGTTTCCTTGTTTGATTCAATGTGTAAACAGAGGGGAAAGGACCTGCTTGCACCACTCAAACAAATGCCTGTGATAATGTTTCTATACAATTAGCCAGGGTATAAAAAAAGGTAATACAAGATAGAAAGGGCAACATTTCAGAAGATGTTCGTTGAAATATATAGTCACAGTATTAAGATAAATGTCTCAGGTGAATAATCAGTAACTTTCTTCACGCAGCACTATGCTCAGAAGAAAGATGTATTAGGAGTTTGGAATTATAAAGAATATATATTTTTTCTGAGTGCTCATATTTTAGAGTGATTTTCAGTAAGGAAGTGGAGAGAGCTGGAGCTAGCCAAGGGTGACAGAAAACTCTGGTGGCTGACTGGATATGGATGGGTATTTTTTAAATAGAGACTATAACTTTTGGCTCCACATCTAACAGTGGTCTTTAATGCAAGTTCAAGAATGGGCATATTTTCATCATGTTGAAAAACCATGATAATGACACCCTTATTTAAGAAAGGCGATAGGTGTCTGCAGGAGTCTCCTACCGGGGACTTCTAAAATATTCAGGAAACTCATTGATTTAAGACTAACTGAATGGTGGACAAGAAGACAGTTTGTGAGAATCCCAATTGGGAATTCAAAGGAATCTGGGCACAGTGTATCAGGATTTACATTTGCTGGTGGTCATAAATTAAGTATGCATTTGACAGCAATAGTAAGATCTATCTTTCATTTATAGAATGAATGGGCGGTTTTGATATTGTAAGTTTGCTGCCTTCAGGATTTTGAAGAAAATGGGCACCCCAGATAGATTGTTGTGAATATTGATGGAACTGCATGGTGATAATGTTGCAGGAGTGGGGTTTGGACCAGATGGGAAATTGTTAAATGACTTTGCCATTAATAAAGGAGTTTAACAAAGGTGCGTTTATTGCCAACCCTGTTTAATTTATACATGAACTGATTAAGAGACGTGTTAAGGGAAAGTACCTCTGATGTCCCTAGGATAAGGAAAAAGGTACCCCTGTTCTTAGTTACGATGGACATCCTATTGATGTGTACTCCAGCAGCATTGAACATTTTGTTGACAACTTACTCAAACTACATGTGGCTTGATAGTGAATTTTAGAAAATCCAATATTATGGTTATCTCAAGGAAAACGTGTAGTTTGAAGGTGATGATGAATGGGGTGAAAATTGGTAGCTTCACCCATTTTGTGTATCTTGATATTAAATTAAACTCACTTCACATCAGTGGACTCCTTTAAATACTTGTGGATCCAAACTGCAAACAGCACAGTTGAGACAGACACTGTGGATTTGTTAAGAGGGAAAGTTACGGCCTGGCTAATCAAGCCCTGATTATAAAAAGCAAGTTCTGTCGATATTCGATCTTACTCATCATCGAATTTTACAAAACCAAGGTGATCCCTACTCTGACGTATGAAGCCGATGCCCTCCTGATGTTGCCCCAAAAGAACTGGGCTGGGTTGGAAGGCCTATTTTGGAAAAAACTCTTGGCCTCCCAAAATCAGTGCCGATCCGAATTATCAGAAAGGATCTGGGTTTAACATCATTAAAAGCATCAGCTGAGTGGAAATCGTTGAACCTTTGGGGGAAATGCATAAATGGAAATATATCCCCTATGCTGGAACTCATAGAAACAGAATTGGAAGGTCTAACAACGTTTCGGCAAAATGGGCTGCAGACTGCAGTTCTTGGCTAATGGACATGGGTGCCACGGCTTATGAACTACTTTTGAAGCCAAACAAATTCAATAAAAGGTTATGGACATATGATTGGCTAATTACCGTGGTTGAAGCAAGAAAATACAAGCTTCACTATTGTCTGTCACAGGAGGTAAGAAGCCACGGAAAGCCCCCTGAGTACAAATGCCCAGAGGGTAAGACTGAACCTGTGCAAAACAAAAGAGGCGACTCCTCTTAGAGCTAGTCAGGGACCAACAAACACCACTTGTAGATCCGGTAAAATGCGTCCATTTTACCGGATCTACAAGTGGTGTTTGTTGGTCCCTGACTAGCTCTAAGAGAAGTCGCCTCTTTTGTTTTGCACAGGTTCAGTCTTACCCTCTGGGCATTTGTACTCAGGGGGCTTTCCGTGGCTTCTTACCTCCTGTTACAGACAATAGTGAAGCTTGTATTTTCTTGCTTCAACCACGGTAATTAGCCAATCATATGTCCATAATCTTTTATTGAAATTGTTTGGCTTCAAAAGTAGTTCATAAGCCGTGGCACCCATGTCCATTAGCCAAGAACTGCAGTCTGCAGCCCATTTTGCCGAAACGTTGTTAGACCCTCCACTTCTACGACACCTTTATGAGACCTGCACCGGTCTAACCCGGGAGAGGACACTGTATTTTGAATGCTTCCTGGAGGGATATAAAGCAATGTCATCAGAAAATTGGTGGCGGACACTAATGAGAGGGGAGCAAACTTCGCTGATTATAGCAGTGGTCAAATTGTTCAGGACATGTGTGAATCCTCGGTTAGGACATACGTAACTAATGCTGACTGGTTCATCCAAGGGGGATGGATGATGTGGCTAATGCGGAATTGTGTTGTCTTGATGATATGCAAAAGAGTTTACATGTTAAACTAAAAATGCTTTAAAAAAAAAATGAAACTCACTTTGACAGTGGGACGATCATATTTCTGATCAAGCTTTGAAAATGATACAGCAAAATGGAGCTATAAAGAATGTATTGAAAAATATTGGTATAGCGGCAATTGGGAGGATTTTACAGGTCTCTACAGCTAAGTCTGTCTTAATTGGATTGTAAGGTGCAGCAATACGGGTTTGTTTTCAGTAGCACGTTGCATTCAACAAGTTCAGAATTGCTTCTTATGTGCCTTACTGGTCTACCAAGGTCCACCTTAACGTATGTAGTGCATAGGAGGGTAGGGATTAACTAACCAATCATCTGAACTAATAGTTGTGATGTGGACGAAGCTATGCTAAATGAAGATGCAATTCTTACAAATGTATTGGTAAGGGACCTGGTTGATAGTTTTCTAATAAGTTATATCATTTGGTTAAACTATATTAGGGACAGATTGACTATGCTCGCACAGCTGGTTCAGCCAAACAGATACCGTCTGCAGACCCTGCCCTAGTTAAAAATCTAATGATGTCAACATTGGAAGTTGAAAGGGAAGAAAAGCTTGTTGGTAAGGTTCAGCAGATTATCTGGAGTGGGTGACATGGGTGAAATGGGGAAAATCGGAGCTACATATTGACATCTATGAGGTTGGAAATGTTGCACATCAGTAGTCAGCAAGTTGAGGACAAAATGCAGGATGTTGTGCACTTTTTTTGTGCAATAAAGAAGAAAAATTAGGATATTTCTTTCTATATTGTACCCTCTGCAAGGACATCAGGGTGGCTACCTTGCTTAGACTGTGGAGACAACAGGTATCACGAATATAAATTCAGACAAAAACCTATTCATGAATTTGGGAGATCTATGTATTTGTTGGGTCACAAGTTCATTCTTACCTAGGTCTATCAAGAGACAAAGGTATTGCATACATTATTCAGTTGAAAATGCTGCACTGATATGTAGATTGTAGTAACGTATTGTATGTTATTTTACATCTAGTAGGATGGGGAGGAGCCTTTTAGTGATGCCATTTATTATTGTCATAAATTAATTCTTTACTGGATTATTGTTTTTATAAATTGATTATAACTGGTAAAACTAAATTATGTTATTTGTTATTTAATTGGATGTCAAAAAATATTATGTTTATGGATTAATTAATCCAAATAAAGGCTTGATGATGATGTATAAATCCAGGGGTTACACAATTCCTCCTCTTAAAATATCCTTGCCCTTGAGGATAAGGTTGCTCAGGAGGGAGAGGTATGTGATATTACAATGGCATGTAATGTGCTAAGAAAAATCTCAGCAGTGGCCCCAGTGTCGCCCTGGCATTTCTACAGTAACCGGTGATGGGCCTAAACTCCCTGAGTTAGACTTCTAGATGGTACATGACATTATCTCACCCCTAATCATCTGAATGAGGAATAGCATGCTTAGGCAGGGTCACTCTGAGTTCTTATGGTATGGAAGCACAACAGACATTCGCAAGGCAAGTACTAACACACACATGACTTGAAAAACCTTGAGTATCCCTGTGCTACCCAAGCATTCTTTTTTTATCAAACTATCATATATTGTTTTAAATGCAGTGTACATCATAAACCACTGACTATGTTGGGTACTTGCATTATTGTTTTATTATGCATTTTCTGGTTCTTCTACACATTTTTTGCACAAAGTTTTGATACCTATATTAATTTATTTTCCAGCATATCAATAATTAAAAAATACAGTGCGCCCAATTCATTGAAATATGACCACATTTATTGATCTGTTACCATTGATATAGAAATAATTAAACAATTATAATGACAACAATACCGAACACCCAGACATACAGACCTGGCTATCAAACCATGAACTGTGAGGGCTTCACACCAGAGCTCACCTCCTGCACCAAGTCCTCCCGGTTCCACATTGACAGACACCTCTCCTTCAAGATGCACATAGCTAATAAAACTCAGACAGCTTGGTATCAGCTTTCCCTGGTATGGTATGTTATGGTATGGCATTGTTTCTTTATATAGCGCCTATACACATGCAAGTGTTTGAAAGCACTCAAGGAGGGTGGGAACATAGGGTAAAAACAAACAGTCGCTCAGAGCCCTGGACAGTCTGAGGCGATAATAATCTACACAGGCAGATTAAGTGAGTAAAAAATATATTTAACAGTTTTAACAGTGCAATTAAAGGGTGAAGACAAGGGAGAACAGACATATACGATCTTCAGGCATGGTGCGTATGGATCAAGCAAGTGCACAGAGGGTCATAGGGGGATGGATCAAGTGCACCCGTTCCGTTGAGACTGGGGTAAGTGCAGAGAGAGACACTCTCTAGGGTACTTTTCTCAAGTGCATTGAGTGTGGGTGAGGTGTAGGACCCTGAGGCAAGTGCGAAAGAGGATTGACAGGGTTGCCAGAGACTAGTGAGATTCTTATGTACACCCGACGACGGCCAGGCAGCATGCTGTAAGGAAGAGGAGGGAGAGAGGGAAAACAGAGAACTAGGTTAGCAGGTTAGAGGGAGAGAGAAGGAAGAGGAGAAGAGGAAAGTCTTGAGGAGGCTCTGGACTTTAAGGAGATCTGGCTCAAGACGGAGGGCAGCAGGGAGGCTCTTCCAGAGGAAGGCACCTGCTGAGGATAAGGATCTCCCTCCAAATCTCTGCTTGAATTACCGGCTCACTGGCAGAGGGTTGGAGATAGATAAGCGGAGGGCTCGCGAGGGACAGTATTTAGGTAGGCAGCATTGCAGGTAGGTAGGTTCCAGGCCCCAGGAAGCCTTGCGAACAATGAAAAGGGTCTTGAATTTGATCATTACAGCCACGGGGAGCCAGTGGAGGGATTTCAGCACCGGAGAGATGTGTTCCCTGGGCTTGAGGCTAAGGATAAGTCTAGCAGTTCTGTTCTGGATGAGTTGCAGAGGGCGCAGGGCAGAAGAAGGGATTCGATTTGACTCCTATTGGTGAGTTTTGCAAAGTTTGGCCCGGATTTTCAAAGATTTGTCTGCTGCAAAGGAAGAGTATACCATAACGCATCCTTTTCCTTTGTGCCAGGAAGAACTTACTCTCTCTTCTCAAAGAGCTTCAGAATGTTGCATGTCATAAACACTCACATTCTGATGACCTACGCCCATGCACAGTTGCACAAAGGGGAGAAGGTGGGGAGATTTATGTGCATTTTAATGTGCATCCCAAACTAAGAAACGGATGTGCTTTGAAATGCTCAGAAATGAGACACATTCCCCACCGCCTGTTTATAACAAGTACGTGGGGATGTACAATGCATGACAGGATTATTCCTGAAACTGTCATACATTTTACCTTAAGTGGAACTGCAGTGGTCTAAAAAGCTGATGTCCCACTTGAATGTCTTCATACAATGATTAAAATGTTTAAAACAAAATGTCACGTTGACACTCCGTCACTGAAATGTGCGTCCAGTGCATCATTTGCGGTGCTGTCCAGCCCACCCCACCTCTGGAAATACAAAGGTGCCCTTTGATAACAAGGTGACCTGCACATTTCCCAAAATGGAGCATCTTATTACATTGCATCATCTACCCGATTTCTAGATACCCGATTTTCAGCCTACATGTTTTGCCACTAAACAGATTAATATCATGGTAGTTATTAATTAGGACACTATTTTAGGTTATCTTTAAAAATACTTCTGCATTTTTATAGCTAGCAATGTTCTCATCAGTGACACTTATCACTACAATTCATACAAATGTGTAAGTTAGTTGAGCCATCAACGTAATGATGTTTATCTTGATTGAACACTCCATATCATATATGCTTAATAAGCTTCCCTTATACCATTTCTAGCACTAGTTTTTATTAACTTTCTTTGTTTTTCTTCTTTTTTTATTTAACTGGATACTAATTTGTAAATCACCAATAAGTTCAAAGTGCGTTTGTTTTGTATATCTGTTCATTGCACTGATCCCTTTTTTGCCTTCATAAAGCTTGCTTACAGTGAACACGTTAGCAAGGGTAGTGAATAGTTACTGTGTTCCCAAAGATATGGACAGCAAGTTATTGTCATGGCTCTTTCTAGCTGTAGTAGCTAATTATATTCAGTTGTCTAAATATAATTATTAGTTTTTTGTTATATCTCTTTACTAAAATATTTGCATTTAAATTGTAGAAGAATCAAAAATTGCTCAATGTAAAGGTTATGTAACAAGTACATAAAATGTGAATAGTTACTGATGCACACTGGATTTTAAACAAATAAATAATTATTTGCTATAGCCGCTTGGCAGCACAGGTATACACACGATTTTTCAAGTCACTAATTGTGTTTCAGGTACTAGACCAAACGTGTCTTGTTTATCCGTGGCAAGCCGTTGATTTTGTAAATTCAATGGCATTGTGTGGGCTCCATCGCTCCCTTTTAAAACATAAATACAAAGAGGCATAAATACAACTAAGCACAAAGTACTATTAAAGCAGCATTCCAAACACAAAGGCTAGTTTAAGTTCAAAGAGTGTTACATAGAAATCTTAACTTTTTATTTTTTAAAATAAAACTTTTTATTGTTTTTCATAACAAGGTCGAAACAACCACAAAACAAGAAAGCAAAAACAAACGAAAAGGTCAGCAAAAGCATTACAGAACAGCATCCCCCGTCAAAGCTCTGCCAAGTATTAATGTCACCGGCCACCATCGTTCCTCCCCCCAGGCCTGCTCTCAAGCCAGTCACACAATGACTACCAGCGTCCAGCCCTCAGGGCCCATATTCTTCCCATTTCCCCCATATTTTGGATGCTTTAGTTGGGCTTCCTCTCACACTGTAGATCCGACGTTCCATCATGGCACACGAGTCCATATCCAGTACCCACCGCTCCAGGGTTGGGGGGGTCCGGGACTCCCCACTTTTGTGCAATGTTACGTTTCATTAAGGCCGCAGCGGTATTCTAAAGCAGTTTCTCCCATTTATTGGAATCGGATTCATCAGGCACCCCAAGGACCAGGACCCGTGGGTCCAGTTCGATAGAGCGATTGAGTACCCTAGATAGCTCTGTGCAGCAAGAATTCCAAAAGACGTGGATCTGGGGGCATGACCAAAGGATATGAAAGAAAGTTCCTTCTTCCTCTCTACACCAGAGACAGTTTGGGTTTGTTGCCCTCCTCCAGCCATACAGGGTGGTCCTAGGGTAGTACACCCTGTGCAGGATCTTAAGCTGCACAAGCCTCAACCTGGACGAGATGCCCACCTCCCGCAGATGCATTAAAACCTGTACCCAGTCCTCTGGAGCTATTTCACCCACATCCCTTTCCCATTTGGTCTTTAGTCGCAGTAATTCGGGGGTAGAAAAGGATGTGATGGTGTTATAAAGGATGGACGTGCATTTGGCGGGGATGTAGGCTGGGAGTATATTACGTTCTATGGGTGTGTAGTCGGGGACTACCTCCTCCAGAGGTATGTGGGTTCGCAGAGCGTGAGTCAATTGCATAAAGTGGTACCGCTCGGTATTTGGCAGTTGGAATTTGTCCTGTAAGTCTTCGAACGAGATTAACTTCCCGTCCCTCAGGATGTCTTCTACCCTCAAGATTCCCGCTCTCACCCAGCGTGGCCACGGTTCAAACTTCTCTATTTTTTTCAAGTTGCTGTTATACCATAGGGGTTGTGCCGAGGTAATCTTGTTTGCCCACCCCACAAACACGTGTGCCTGCCTCCAGACGGCGGTGGTGTGCGACCCAATCGTCAAAAGAGAGGGCCGATGTGGGGATTGGTATAATAGATGTATTGGATCTGTACATTGCATGGCGTCCACCTCAGCCTTGATGTGAGGCAGTGCCCGGTCACCGTGAAGCAGGTCATTGACCACTACGAGTTGTAAAGCCCAGTAGTAGGTTTGGAGGTGGGGTATTCCTATCCCTCCCTCCCAGATGGATCTCTGCAAAGTGCTCAAAGCTAAACGTGACTGGCCTCCCCCCAAGATGAGTTCCCTAAGGAGGGTATCTATCTGGTTGAATTCGGAGGTGGAGATCGTAAGTGGGGCGTTCTGCATGACATAGAGATATCGTGGGAGTGCCATCATTTTGAAGAGTGCCGCTCTGCCCATGAGAGTCAGGGGGAGAAGCTTCCAGTGACGGATGTCAGCAGCAAATCGGTCAGTGATCGGCTGGAGATTGTGCTTTGTGTAGGTGGTAAGATCACTCGTTATCCAGATTCCCAGGTATTTAAAGCCCTGCCTTTCCAACTGATACGGGCAGTCCGGCGGGATGGCCTGTTGCCCCCCTTTCACCGGGAAGAGTACGGATTTCTTCCAGTTAATTTTCAACCCGCTAAACTCCCCATAGTCCACGAGCATCTCGGTTACCAGAGGGCAGTTCCGAATCGGTTCAGCCAGATACAGCAGAAGGTTGTCAGCGTAAAGGGATATTCGATCTTCGTGTCCCTCAGGCCATCTGAATCCCGCCCATGCCCCACTCTGACGGAGCCAGAGAGCCAACGGTTCAAATGCAAGGGCAAAGAGGAGGGGGGAAAGGGGACACCCCTGTCGTGTACCCTGGCCCAGGGGGAAGGATCGGGAAGTCCACCCGTTCACTCTGACCTCTGCCTGTACGTTCGTGTATAGCAGTTTAACCCAGCCCAGAAAGCCCTCTCCAAACCCCATGCGTACCATAATTTCCCAAAGGCTGTCCCACCGTATTGAATCAAATGCCTCTTCAAAATCAATTGCTAAAAAGGGCCAGTGGAGTATCAAGGATAGGAGCCCGTTCCATCGCCAGGTGGAGTCGGCGCAGGTTCATTCGGGTTGATTTATGAGGCATGAAGCCACACTGATCTGGGTGTATCAGGGTGTCCGCCACCGGTTGGAGCCGGTTGGCTAAGAGCTTGGCTAAGACTTTGGCTTTGCCATTAATTAACAAGATCGGCCTATAAGAGGCACATATGTCCGGGGGTTTGTCCGGTTTAGGAATGACTACAATAGTATCCTTGCATAGGTCCTGTGGGAGGGAACCCTGGTCTCGGGCGTTCAACAGAATCTGGTGCTTCCTAACTTCTGCCAGATTTCGATCGGGAACCCGTTAGGCCCCGGGGTTTTCCCCGATTGCAGTTGCGCTAGGGCCTCTGCTACTTCGGCTTCCGTGAGCTCGGAGTCAAGTACCTCCTTCTGTTGCTCTGACAGGGTAGGGATTCCTATGTTATCAAGGAGGGTTGGGTCAAAGGGCAGAGTCGGAGCCTGATACAACTCTGCGTAGAATTAGGCAAAGGCCTTTGCTATGTCAGTGTCTGACTGGCATCTCTCTCCCCCTGGGGTGAGGATCTCCCAGACACATTGCTGTCCTTCGTCTCGCCTCTCGAGCCACGCCAGCAGTTTCCCAGCCTTGTCCCCAACCTCATATATCCTTGCTCTGGATTCCCAGTGGGCTTGTTTGGCATTGTCTAGCATAAGGTTCCGGAGTCGTTCGGTGGCCCGTGTGAGGGAAGTGTGGGTCTGAGGGGTTGGGTCAAGGATATGGTCATTCTCCCGGTGGGTCACCTCCTTCTCCGCCTCGCCTATCTTTTCCTATTTGCTGTCCAGGAGATTATTTCACCTCGCAGCACGTTTTATAGGCCTCCCATACCACAACTGGGTCACTTTCGCCAGTATCGTTAATCTCGAAATACTCCGTCGAGATTTCCGTGAGGCGATCCACCAATTCCGGACAACCCAGATAATAGATGTTCAGCCGCCACGTCCTGGGGGGGATCGTACCCTGCAGCCCCGTCTCCACCACCAGAGGAGAGTGGTCAGAGATTCCCCTGGGAAGTAAATCTGCCGAGATTACTCTAAAAAGCTCAGTGTGCAGAACAAATAGATAGTCGAGCCTAGAAAGGGAGCCGTGGGCGCCCGAGTGGAATGAAAACCCTCTGGTTCCCCAGTGCAATTCCCGCCACACATCACAGAGACCCAAGGCAGATGCAAAGTTGGATAGTCCCGTGGGGGCATCCGGGTTACGGTGTCTAAGGTGGGATCGGTCCATGGTGTTACACATCACATCATTAAAGTCTCCACTCAGAAACCACTTATCTGGTTGATACTTGCCCAACAGGGTGGTCAGTTCCACCAGAAGTTCCTGCCCCAGACCCGGTGGGGAGTAGACCGAGACAAACCCAAAGCTCTCCCCCACGAGTGTCCCAAGGACCAGCACATAACGACCCCTATGGTCCCTCTCCACTTCTTGCGAGGCAAATGGGACGCGCTTATGTATAAGAACAAGGGCGCCCCTGGATCCCATGGTGTACCCCGAATGAAAGGCAGCCCTATAGTTGGTCCGCAGGAAGAAGTTAGAGTGTGAACCTGCAAGGTGTGTCTCGGTGAGCAGGGCCACATCGGGCGAGTATCTCTTGAGCAGTTGTTTAACTAAGCGTCGCTTAATCGCGGACCCCACCCCATTCACGTTCCAGGTGAGGACCTTAAGGGATTTGGGACGTGTAGTCACCGGCAGTTGAAATTGGTCAGGTGCCACCTAGCAAGAGCATAAGAAGGGCTGGTGAGTGAAATATGGGGGTAGAATCCCGGTGTATGCCGGTGTAGTGTAGAATCAACAGTGACTGGTGACTGAAATGCTGTTCGAGTGTGCTACGGTCCCAACTGACCAGGAACCCCATCATTCCCTGAAACCTGCAGGGGTAAAGTGGCCCTGGGGTAACTAAAAACTCTTCCCAACTGTTCCCATCCTCCCCCTCCCCATACTCCACCCTAACTCGAAGTACCTGTCGCCCTAACCTTGCTGACATTCAAAAACAGTTTGGTGCCAGCACTAACAGTCCCAACTGTAGTTCAACGAAAAACAAAAGTTTGGAAGGGGGGGGGGGGGTGGCACCCAAACGCAAGGGTATCAGTCCTCCGCTTACCGCCCTGTGAATATGTGAAACGCTGTGTGTGGGTCACCGAGGGCCTCCCGCGGTGTCGTCCATAAAGTGACCGGCTGAAGGGTGAACCCATATCACGGATCAGGGCAGGCTCTGTCGTCCCAATCTCTCGGTCGGTCCAGCGGTGGTGGTTGGTCTGGTATTCAACGCTGCTCCGGTGGTGGTCCAGGGTTTCTGTCTTTAGGGCCTCGGGATGTTGACTAGTCTCCTTCGATGTGCTGCTCCGCCCAGCGCCATGCCTCCCCGGGGTCTTCAAAGTAGACCGTTGTCCCTTTGTGATAAATTTTCAGCTGTGCAGGGAAAAGCAAGCCGTACTTAAAACCAAGCTTTTGCAATTGTTTTTTAAGCCTTCTGTACCTCCCTCGTGTAGTCGGGGAAAAAAGCCAGCCTGGACCCGTTGAAAGTAATCGTGCCCTTCGAGCGTGCCAGTTGTAACAGTGCATCCCGATCTCGGTAGTTTAAGAACCTTGCAATCACTGTGCGTGGAGGAGCACCAGGCAGCAGTCGTCCCGTAGGCATACGGTGTGCTCTTTCTATAGAGAACATTTTTGAGAAGGGTTGCAGGTCGAACAGGTCCATTGGTAATTGTTCCAGAAATAGTTCCATGCATGGTCCCTCCTCCTTTTCGGGGATGCCAAGTATGCGAACGTTATTCCGCCTGGATCTTCGTTTGCCCTCTTCCACCCTTGCCTCCAGAGACTTGAGCTTAGTCGAGACCCTCTGGAGTTGTTGTTGCGTGGTATGTAAGCCTTCTTCTGTATTTGAGGTGCAATGTTCTGCTTCTCCAGTACGTGCAGACAGTTTCTGTAAATCATGCCTGAGGAGGGACACATCCAGGCTTATTCGGTCTATCTTCTGCTCCATAGATGAGCGAGAGTCGGCTATGGCCGCCATGATGTTTTTAAGGGAGAGCATATGCGTGGAGTCAGAGTCTCCAGTGGGCTGCGGTTGGGGGTCAGCGGGCTGCGATGGAGGGACAGTGTATTGCTCAATCCTGTTTTGCAAGGTGGGTTTCTTCGTTTTTTCTTTGCCCATGGTTGCCGCTCTGAAGCACCCAAAAGGCCACAGGGTACCGCGGGTCGCGGGTGTGGTAAGCCGTGCAGCAGAGGAGAGCCACGGCGGGCGTGCCGATTCCCAGCCTTTGTCGAGGGCGCGCCGCCACTTCTCTGCCCCCAACGCAGCCGGGCGTGGGTGTACTCCTTCTGAGCCCGGGAGGCCGTGCCGGGGCACCCCCTGCAGCCCAGGCCGCTCTGATCCGGTTCCCAACAGAAGGCACCGAGGGCGATCTCCGCTCCAGTCGCCCGGCCACACCTCACAGCTGGGACAGGCTTGCGGCTCCGGATCTCCTCCAGCCAGGTCTCCCAGCCCAGGTCGTTGGCGCGAAGATCAGTTGGCGGCCATCTTGTGCCAAAGGCACCGCGCGCTTCCCAAATTTCGACACGCCAGGATTCAGGGCTGCCGGCACCTACAGCCGTCAAACTTCCTGTGTGTACGCCACGGATCCTCAGCTTTCAGAAGGTCTCTTTGTCATACTGCTGGCGATCGTAAAACAGGCTGTAAATGCAGGATGTATAGAGCGGTGGCGGGAGCCGAGGATACTCACATCCGCATTGCCCCGCAGTTGGCCACGCCCCCAGAAATCTTAACTTAAAATATATATACAACTAGGGCGAGAGAGACACCAATACATAACTAAATACAGACATCCCACATATTATAATTGTAATTGTTTATTATACAGTGTTTATACACAAGTGGAGTGCTTCAAAGCGCTTCAAGGTGGGAAGGGAACAAGGGAATACAGTAGTCATTCTTAGGCCTTGAAGTTTCTGAATGATCTTGCAAAAACAAGTGTAATAGGCCTGATGGCATTTCTCCTAGTGCAAGTGCATGAAGTGTTTCAGGCACGGCAAGCTAAAGAGGGGAGACAGAAAAGGGGAGCGGGGGCAGGACAAACAAACTTACTAGTCCAAGTACATTCAGGACATGCAAGTGTACAGACGGAAGTGCGAGGTAGGTGGAAGGGGGAAACAAGTGCACCCAGTCCAGCATGGCCCCAATGTTAAATGCAGAGAGGTTACCCCTCTCCTGGAGAGTAAGCTGAAAGTGCAGTAATGCTGAAAATAGTGCAGAGGCCCGGAGGCAAGTGCAAGACTGGTGGGGGAGCCTGGGACCTGTAAGGCTCTGGACGTGAACCAGGCGACCAGTCAGCAAGAAGCTGAACAGAGTTAGTGAAGAGAAGGAGGAGGGAGGCAGGAGAGAAAAGAAAGGATGTTAGCAGGGGAGAGGGAGAGAGAAGGAGGAAGAGAAGAGGAAGGTCTTGTGGAGTTTCCGGAAATTAAGATGATCTGGCTCAAGACATAGAGAGGCAGGAATGCTGTTCCACAGTGAGGAACCTACAGCAGATAAAGATCTAGCCTCAGATCTCTGTTTGGAAAAATGCCTCACCGCAGAGAGTTGGAGGAGGACGAACAGAGGAAAAATGTTAAAATGCCAGAGACAATTTACAAAGTAAACCAGCAAGGCCTTCGGAGTACATGACAGTACTTTTTTCATCCCTAATTCTTAATGCTTTTGGATGCAAGTGTCCCAATGACCAGCAAACCTTTCTATATAATGCAAGCAAATTATATAAATTTCAATATCCTTAGCCAAGGATATGAAATATTTTTTTAGAGAGTTAGAATACCATGGACAGAAGAACATAACAGATATATTTGTTTTATTGAATTACTATCTCACTTACAAGATTGGTCATTAGAGCAAAAATTCCATTTTGCTTGATTTGATAGTAATGGAAATTGATGAAAACCAAGTTGAGATATCGATTTTCTTCAATAAACGTTGGACACACACACCAAATAATCGTCATAGTGATGGGTAATATTCATATAAAAGCAAAAAAGCTTTCACAGTAGATGTACTGTACTCCGTACTAATGCTTTTGAATTCTTCTCAACACGAATCTGCTTGTAGTAGCATAGGCTTTGATTGTTTATTTAGTTTCAAAGGCTACCCCTAAGAGCGACTTGTACCTGTATACTTCATCCATCAGCCCAGTTGGAAATTATCTAAGTTAAGAACATCTTTTAGTATTAATGTAGTAAGAACAACTTCTAATTTCTCCATATTACGATCCACAATAAAGAAGAGCCACTTCTACCTACACAACCAAATGATCAATCAATCTTTTGGGGTACAACAATTCACTAGCAGTTATGCCAAGGGCACCCCCATAAAATCTTAAAAGTATCCCTACTGCCTTTTCAGTTTGGGACAATGAGATCAAAGCCCATACTTATGATGCATATCATTGTGTATAACCTGTTTTTGCAGCACAGACTTTCAGGGATGGAAATATGGCTTGGCAACCACATGTTATAAAGAACCTCTGAATGCCAGCATTTGCTTGGGTCATCTGCCCAGCTGTATGAGGAATCTGAGGGTGCCAAAACTTAGCGGAATCAAATTTAACACCAAGATAAGCAAATCTTTTACATCTTATTAGTGCAATGGAAGCAATTTCAAACAGTCGTATTCTTGTCATTTTGTTTATGTTGTGAAGCACCAACACATGTAATTTAACAATATTGACAGACATATAGCGAGATGACTTAAATAATGCCTATCCTGTCAGCAATGTTTGTAATGTAGCAGTACTACTTGTCAAAGAACCACATTTTATGCATATCCTAGACTAGGCATTTACCTAATTTCTGCCCTTGGAACATCAACTGTCAGTGTAGCAAGATGCTCCTCCAGCCCATTAGCATTTATATTTACCAATAATGGCACAATTCCACAGCCGCGCTCTGAGAGTAATGGAAATCAAATCTGTGCATTTGACACCATGTTATACACTTCATACGCTGAGGTACTGACACATGACTGCATTTTCTATGCTTTTCAATCTACAAGTCGTTCAGCACTTACGATAGCTTGCCTTGTTCTATTCACTGACTCAAAAGTCATAGTCAAGTCTATGAAGACCAAGAAGAGCTTTCCCTTCTTGGCCCTGTGATGCTTGCTGATGAGAAGGGAACGATTTTGAGATTTTTCTGATGGACAAAATCCAAGTTGGGTGTCTTGGAGGGTATGCTGGGTGTCCACCACGTTGTATAACTTTTCATAAGTAAACCTCCCTAGAAGTTTCAATGATACATCACTCTGTTCTGCTTTTTGCAAAATTTGAATGATTTCATAGAGCAACCAAAAGTAATTACTCCTGCAAGAAATATGTTCATTAACAATGGTCCCCAGACGTCAATACTACATTTATAAAGATCACTTAGAACCCCATCAAGGCCTGCAGCTTTTGAATGGCCTACCTACTCCATAAGTATATATTACCCAGACGTAGGTTGCGTGAGGGATTATCAACTTCCAGGAGACTAAAAATGTAAGACTATTCCATTACATCTTTACTACCATAGTTTCTATAGAAATGGTTAAATCAGTCTGGATCGGAAATACTTCCCATTGTTGAATCTTCCACCAGATTGTCAGGTGACTATAATCAACTATCCAACAGTATTGCCTCCAAACATTGGGTGTACAATATAGATTGATGTGGTCCCATGCCTCTTTTTCTGCCTGAAGTTTGCCCCGAATTGTGTTTATTTTCAATACTGCATGTACTTGTCTTCTAGATTGTTCAGGGGAGTTAGAAATATTGATTGCCAATAAGAGATTATATTCAGCTTCTCTACAATCCCTATCAAACTGTGATGGTTTACGTTGGGGTGGATTGTGGCACCTGTTAACCTATTCACTAACAACCTTATTGAACTTTTCAAATATTGCTTGTAAATTACCAAACTCAGAGTCCAGATGTTACTTTAAAATTTAGAACTATCTCAGATTAATGTGGTACCATTTTAGATGTGAAAGGTTATTTGATTCAATGTTCATAGAGTTAGTAATGTTCCTGCCATGAAGGCTTGGGAAGTCAGTCCTTAATTGTATAAGTTATGAATAGAGGTGCCTTTTTGGTATTAACATAGAAACATCAACAATGCAGCACCAACCCATTAATGTACACATATAAACAATGTGACCTTATGGAGTAGGAGGAAGGTGACTTTTGATAAGCTATCTGACGGAATATGTCTGTGAAAAAGTCTTTCAATAAGTTATGGAACTGCTTTCCTTGTTAGTTTACAAAAGATAATTTGCAGATCCTTTCAGGAACACTGAAGCCTCCTATTTTCTTTAATCTAAATAAAATTCAACAGTACCTGCACCTATACGAGCGTTGAAATCATCAGCTAATAGGACACAATCTCTATCAATCAAATCCTTTTCTTGTTAGAATAAAGACTGGTACAAATCAAAGAAAGGCTATCTAAACCAATGGGCTTAAAATATCCACCTCTAAAATGGTTGTGATCGTCGAATAAGATTTCAGAATTAGAATTGTGCACAATGTGAGTAAGGACTTTTATGTTGGAAGTGGGACAAGTCTGCAAAAAAGAAGATTGCAGGGCTACCCCTATGGGAAGGTGTCATTGCAGTGAAAAAATTACATAGCAAGGCAAAGGGATAGTATTCAAGGCCCAGGTTTCTTGTCAAAAAATGATGTCATAGTTGATAATAAACAAACACCAATCAGGTTCAGAAATCTTTGAAAAAAGGGCAGCAATATTCCAAGATATTATAGAGAAATGGTTAGAAACACTAGGAATAATACATGAACAATTCTCAGAACATCACAAATGACTCTCCTATTGTGTATGCTACTCAGGGATACTTTTTGTTATCATACTTCTTTTTTTCTACTTCAAACGATTCAAAATCAATATGTCAATCCAAAATAATTAGCTATGTATAAGGTATTAAGTTATGAGTAGGGGGGTATTCTTTTTTTCTGGTTGACAGAGCCACTTGGGGTAGTGAGCTATATTCAATGCAGACATTCCCTCTACCATACGTATGCTTGAGAGTAGGTTAAGTAACATTAGTTTCATCTCTATAGTGAAGATGTTCTGCTTTAGTAATATAGCTATCTATTACCAATAGATAGCCCACAATATGATGTAGGCACTTTTGTTGATAAGGGTGTCTTCTCTTTCAATTTTATTCTGGGATAAACGGGATATTCCACACATATAGATTACATTAGGCAATTGTTCATAGCTAACTGGAGGATCACCTATGGCTAAACTCAGTTTACTATTTACTTGTTTTTCCAACGATTAGTCCCTCTGTCTTAGAGCTGTCTTAGAGATTTTGCATGGAGTGCTCAAATTATCAATCTTTTAACAGATGAGGGTGGAGGGTTCAGATTGGAATATTTGGCAATAACATTCAGAACTAGGTCTGCTGGCAAAAGATGATAAGAGCAATAAGTACTCAAATTGGGGGGAACAACCTGTTTATTGTAGTCAGATGCTGCACGCTGTGATGGTGAGATCAGCTACACATTAATAAATTTGATGAGCTACCCACATCAGAAAATACATCACTGTTGGGCCCTGGCATAGTAGTTACAAGTTTCCTGATTGTGGCTAATTAATCTTTCAGACCTCTCACTTGGTCCACCAAGAGAAGGAAATCATTCTTAATGTCAGATATACCCCTGTCAGTGGATAGCTACTTCATAATACAGGGCAGCAATCTGCCAAGGAAACGTATGGAACAGAAAGTTCCAACTCTGAAATGAGTAAGAAATTAAGTGGGGTGAGGCAAGCGGACCTACTTTTGACTCTTCATTTATTTCATCAAACACCACATCAATATGCTCCAGTGATTTATCCTTGGGCTTAAAGGTTAGCTTGAGACTAATGCCCACTTGTGTTTTGAGCTCTTTAGGATGTTGCTCAGGACAGCGCTCAGGATAATGTATCCCTGCCCCTTTTCCATTTCTATCAAGGAGGGGCTGTCACGTGTTTGCGGTCTCTGCTTTAGCTCCCGCATGACTGCTGTGTTTCCTATGTGCCCATAGTGAATTGGACAGCCCCGGCGCTTGGTGGATCATAATGCAATAGGAGGTAAGCAGAGCAGCAGTATGTGTTAGTAATGATTCCATGCCACAGAACCCAGAGTCATCATAAGTACACCCCAGGCCAGGTCTCGGATTGTTTGTTTTGTTTACACAGCTTACTGCTCCTGCTCCATTTTTATGACACTATTGCGGAAGTGATCTACACCGCTGAAGCAATGGCACATTTTTCACTGGCTGTCTGGCAGGTGGCTTTAGTTGCTAATTGAGTTAATTAGACACTCTGGTTTCAGCCACACCACTAATACACTTCCCTAATTGGGTTGTTCGTTTCGCAGCCTGTTATAACAGTTGGATTGTCTCTATCAACTTCAGTGGTACTCCGGAAGGTGGGGCCACCAGTTGACAAAACTGTGATACAGATGAACTCCAATTTCATTGATTTTCAAGCTGTCTGTGCTGGAGACCCTTACATTGCTTGCAAAGGTAGCACACTCTAAAGGATTTGTTGGTGTATTAGGCACTGTTGTGGGTGTGCTGATGATTATGAAACAGGCATATGCAGCTTCAGGGCGAGGTGTTGGACATTTTAGTTATGATTTATTTAATTCAATTGTGTGGTGGGGTTTCACGCATCCACAGTTGATGACCCTTTTCTGTACAGGCTTCCAAACAGTGTATTGGTGCCTGATGCTTTAGTTAACTAATTGTATGTGATTTAGACGACCCAGACTTTGAGTACATTTTTATTATAGATTGTGTGTGTTTTGATACTACTTTATGCAGTTGGCTGTATATTGATTTGAAAATGTGCATATGTGTATTTGTTCTTAGATTTATTAATCCCCCTGATGAAGATGTTTTTAGAATTATGTTGTCTATGTCGAAACCGGTTGGTGCTTTCTTTTGGAGTAGTATGAAGTCAACATTGGCAAGATTGAGCCATTTCAGTCTCCTCCTGTCTACATTTCAAATGATAACTTTTTCTAAATATTTTTTCTTTGGCTTTATTGTTTCATTTACAATTGTCCTCTATGTTTTAATGGTTCTTGTACACAGTTCTATTGAATGTATAGTTTAACTGTGTTCATGGATGGATTGAATGGGTTGTATGGGTTGAATGAATTGAATGATTGAATGAATAAGTGCATTGTGCTATTGTTTGTAACTTTCTTGAACGTTTTGAAATATAAATAAAAATAATTGATTTTCAGTTATGAGTTAATATTTGTAATGTATTGTTAATTCATTGTTGCAGATCTCACTTTTTCAGTTATTGCAATTAAAGGTAAGCTTAGACTGAATCAGTGATTTAGAAGTACAAGATTGAGATATAGTTAGTACAGAAGTTTTTAGGTTGAACTGTTGACCATTGTATTTATGGATGTCTTTCAAAAAGGATTCAGTCTCAGTATTAAGAGTATTGGCCTCCTGAAGAGAGCTTCAGGAAGTCTCCAGTTGTTTTTATACAAACGTATAGGGGATAAGGAAATCCTACATTTCTTTTTACCCATTTCTCATTAGGTGTACAATTAAGTCAAGTATCTGAAAATGCAACTGACTATAATCCTTCAATTTAACTAAAAATTAGACAAGCAAACATAAATTAAAAATAAATAATTTGATCGATCAGTCCAATAATCCAGACTAGTACACAGAGTAACATACTGGAAAGAAAAGTGCTAATTAGTAAAAGATGTGAGGTGCACCGATTAGCTTGTGGGGCTGCCAGAATCTGGCTTCTCACATTTGTTCCATCAATAATGAAAAATATTCTAAAATGTCTCCAAGGGAAGCAATGACCAAAACAGCTAATATGTTCAGTTAAAAAACCAGGAGGACAAATCGTGAATAGCTGGGCAGAAGAAAAAAGCATTGATGCTTCGCTTATTTTCCTATGTCCTCCAAATGCAGGGCCACCAACACTTGACTTCATCTTTTGTTCACAAAAACGATGATTTTATGAGACAGATAAAGACGCATTTATCAAAACATCCTACTAGTGATGCCTCAAAGTTCAGATGCATCTAAACGGGTAAAAAGACTCTTGTTACCAATCTGAACTTTGAAGAAAAGTTAACCAATTAGTCCAATTATGTAGAGCCGTTTTTCTCTTTCTCAGCGAGTTGTCATCACATGGGGAAAAGCTCTCTTAATATCATACAGCCCTATTGATATTGCTCTGGCACTGCAGAAAGTTTGAGTGTCCTATGTTGCTCCTAAGTAACTTCTTCATTGGTGACCTCATCAAATACATATTGGTACAGGTTCCCTTTAAATGGCCCCCCAGTCACCTGAATATAATACTAACATAGTGCGTTGGCAGACATCTCGTGTCTCCAGCATCAAAGAAATAAAGATAACTCATCCCAAGACCTCCTTCACCCGGGTGCTTAGTAAATGTCTACCTTTGATTGGAGTATGTTGTCTGGATTGCTGTTCAAGTCCTACCTGAAGAGGACCATGAAATAAAGGATAAAAGAATTCTAGGTGCAAAAGCAAGAGCGGGAAGAAGATTGCTTAGAGAGAGAGAGAGAGAGAGAGAGAGATGGAGATGGAGAGAGAGAGAGAGAGACAGAGACAGAGAGTGAGAGAGAGAGTGAGGGAAAGAGAGAGGATTTTAGAAAGGTTAACAGTATCTTGGATGCTGCCGGAAGTTCTTCTTTCATTTTCCTTTTCAGTGCTACATCTTGCAGCAGCATTGCCCATTACAGTGAGAGGCAGACATTGCAGAATGACACATTTTCTTCTTCATTCTTTACACTAGAACTAGACACTAACTGGATTCACTCACACTTGTCTTTAACGAAGAACCCATTGTGCATCTACTCACAGCTGCGGTTAATGATTCCTTCTCTTCTGCCCTCATGCCCGGTTCTCTTAAGCACACTCTCATTCTTCCTCTTCTCAAGAAACTGAACCTTGATCCCTCGGTCCTGAGCAACTTCCATTAGATTTCTCTTCTCTCCTTCTCTATGAAACCCTCGGAAACGTTGGTCACCCCCCTCCTTTGCTCCTTCCTTGAGGAATCTGGCTGTCTGGACCCCCTTCCAGTCTGTGGAACTGAGTCCGTTTTGGTGGCAGTGGTAGACGACCTAGCACAGATCAGGCATCAGGGTGGCACCACCGCCCTGATCCTGCTGGACTTATCCGCTGCCTTGGAACACATTTGACTGTGGTATCCTCCCGGAGAGTTCTCAGTGCCTTACTCTTCCTCCAATTGTTTCGATGGCTAAACCCCTCATGTGTCATGGTTCTGCTCTCTCTCCTCTTCTTTTCAATCTTTATTTCGAAGGGATTGTGTCCTCCGACGTATTCCTCATCTTAGATATATATCCTTCCAGCTCTGCTGGCCTCGGAAATTTTTTTCCCAAGAGGGCGCTGTGCATCGACGTCCCTCGAGTCGATGACCCTCGACAGCCGCCGTATCGACGCTCGACGTCATCCTGCCTATAAAGGCCGCGCGCAGCGTCCGTTGCTCAGTTCCGTTTTTCCGTGCTAACTCGGTGCCTCGGAATACCGTTGCTCAGTTCTTAGTACTATTTACTTCAAGTTATTCGAATCGTACTCGATGGCTTCCTCGTCGGAACCGACAACCCCTCGATCCGGCTTCAAAAAATGTCGAGATTGTGGAAAAAAGATGTCGTTGACCGATCCTCACAGAAATTGTCTGTGGTGCTTGGGAGCCGAACACCATTGTTCGGAGTGCGAGGACTGTATGTCCATGACGGCTAAGGCCCTGAAGGAGCGTAGGGGGAAGCTGGAGAAAGGTAAGACTTTTAAAGCTTCTTCTTCTTCGACGAAGTCGAGACATTCGTCTCCTCGTCACCATTCACGCTCCAGATCTCGGAGTGGGTCTCATCACTCCTCGAGATCGAAACACTCGAAGAGGAAACGTCGAAGATCTCCTTCTCCGTCTTCCTCTTCCTCTGTTTCGCCAAAAAGAATCCCTTGCCCCACGAAACATAGTTCCCGGGCTGAATGGGAGGAATTCAGAAAAAACATGATGAGCGTCTTCGAGAAAGCGGCCTCGACCCCCTCGAAGACTGCCGAGAGCGATGCTCTGGTCGAAAGACCCAAAGGTCAAAAACGCCGCGAGTCGCAGTACCCGGCGAAAGAAACCTCTCGAGCGCGTCTCGAACCCTCGAGTAGGACTATGACCTCCAAACCTTCCTCGAAGGTTCCGTCGACGCCGTCGACGAAGGTTCCGTCGACGTCGAGGTCTTCGACGCCGTTGTCGAAGGGACCTTCGACACACAGGTCTGTCGACTCGACGCTGGCCTCGACACCGGCGTCGACGCCGAGAAAAGTCACGATGACCACACATCCAGTGACGATTACCAGGCCCTCGACGTCGATGGCGTCGATATTGTCGAGTAAAATTCCAATTCTGTCGAGGTCCTCGAGGCCTCCACCTCTGTTTTCGACGCCACGCTCGAAGCCTTCGACGTCGGCGTCGACGACATCGACGCTTTCGAGGCCAATAATGACAAGTTCAGCACCCTCTGCCTTGGAAATGGGATTTACTCCCTTTATTAGTTCAGAACAATTGAGAACTATATCCTCAATTTTAGAAGAGGGTGATTTGTCAGAACAAGATGAGTTACAGGGACCTGTAACCCCAGTTAGAGAAGAATTTTCCTCTGAAGAGCGCAGATTAAAGGATCTTCATGATTCTTTACATGAGGCAAGTGGTTTAGACACTTCCCCTGAGGTGGATTTTGCTAAACCAGAACCGGGGGAGCATGCTGAAACCCCCTACAGAGCCTTAATGGCCAGAATTACAGAGTTCATGGGGTGGTCTACACCTTCACAATCTTTCCAGCAAGATGACCTCACAGATATTCTTGACAAAGGCCCACAAGAGGATCCAGTGGTGCCTTTTCATAAAGCTCTTCAGAGAAAGATCATGACAAACTGGGAAACCCCAGATGTAATACCAGCAGTAAATAAAAAACTGTCTGCAAAGTACAGGGTATCTTCCACAGACCCAGAGTTCTTATCCAAACATCCATCCCCAGAAAGTCTGGTGGTACAAGCAGCATCCTCTACCGACGTCAAGACGGCTTATCCTACTGTCCCACAGGACAGGGACGATAAAAAATATGATGCTATGGCTAAGAAAGTCTTTTCAGCATGTAGCATGGCGTTAAAGTCTGTTAATGCTACTTGCACCCTTGCTAGGTTCAGCCATACACTTTGGGAGTGTGCTTCTACAGCGGCTGACTGCATCCCGGAGGGAGAAGAAAGGGATGCGTTCCTGCATATTATACAGGACGGTAAAGACGCTATGTGCGAATCCCTCCAGACGGGCATTGATTCGGCTGACAGTATCAGCAGAGCAATGGCGGCAAGTACATCAACCAGGCGGTTCGCTTGGTTGAGAAAGTCGGGTTTTGCCCCAGATGTGCAAGCCAGGCTCTTGAACATGCCATTTGATGGCTCTTCTTTGTTCGGGAAAAAAGCGGATGACAGTTTAGAGAAACTGCAAACTTCAAAAGCAGCAGCAAAATCCCTAGGAGCTGCAATCCGTCAGACTCCTTTTCGTCCCACAGGAACCTCTGCGAGGGGCAAGTCCTTTCGCTTCTACTCCTCATTCGGAAGAGGTAGAGGACGACCGGCTCAAAGGGGTCAAAGAAGAACTACCCGAGGTGGACGGGGTAGATATTCTAAAGCCGCAGCAACAGCAGGTGCCTCTTTACCATCGGCATCTACATCAGCCGCCCCAAAACCACTCTGAGGACTTCCCTCACAGGACACCTGTAGGAGGCAGGTTGACTCAACATCTGACGGAATGGCAGGCTATCACGTCAGATGCTTGGGCATTGGAAACAGTTGCCCAAGGTTACTGCCTACCTTTCCTACGTATACCTCAGAGTCATCCACCGGGGATCAGCTCTCAGAAAGCTCCAGATCCGCTCCTCTTGCAGGAAATTATAGACCTGCTAGAGAAAGGTGCCATAGAACCGGTACCTGTAGCGGAGAGGAACAAGGGCTGGTACTCCCCTTACTTTCTCATTCCAAAGAAAGACGGAGGACTGAGATCCATCTTGGACTTGCGAGAATTGAACAAATTCCTCAGGAAAGACAAATTCAAGATGGTCACTCTTTCTCAGATCCTCCAGGCCCTTCAGTTTCAGGACTGGTTGGTATCTCTGGACCTTCAGGACGCTTATTTCCATGTGCCTATCCATCTCAAACACAGGAAATACCTGAGGTTCACAATTGGCAACTCTCACTATCAATTTCGAGTACTGCCTTTTGGGCTGACCTCCGCCCCGAGGGTCTTCACCAAGTTAATGTCGGTAGTGGCGGCAAGTATAAGGAGGGAAGGGATTCACGTCTACCCCTACCTGGACGATTGGCTAATCAGGGCTGTCTCTCCGGAACAAGCTCAGATCCAGCTAAATCACGTATGCTACTCCCTTCACAAACTGGGCTTCTCCCTCAATTTAAAGAAGTCTCAAATGATACCATCGCAGAGACTCCAGTTCATAGGAGCGATCCTGGATACTTCCCTGGGAAAAGCCTCGCCACCAGAGGTGAGGGCTCAAGATATTCTACAGATGGTTACCAAGTTCCAACTTGCCCAACGTCTCCCAGCTTTCGACTTTTTGAGGTTGCTAGGCCTCATGGCGTCCTGCATTTTCCTTGTGCCAGAGGCTCGTCTGAGAATGAGATCCCTCCAGTGGACACTGAGGACTCAGTGGTCTCAATTCTCAGGGAGAATGACAGATCTTCTTCAGGTTCCCGGCAGTGTGGCTCGAGACCTTCAGTGGTGGGCCTGTCAGGAGAACATTCTGAAAGGAGAACAGTTTTGGCAACCCTGGCCGGAGATAACAGTAGTCACGGATGCCTCACTCACGGGGTGGGGAGCCCACGCCAACGACTTGACCATCAGCGGTCGTTGGTCTCCATCGGAGTCCAGACTACACATCAACCTGTTAGAGCTGAGAGCCATCAAACTTGCGTTAAAGGCTTTCCTGCCAGTTGTACAAGGGAAGAACGTCCTGATAATGACGGACAACACGGTGGCCATGCATTACCTCAACAAAAGAGGAGGCGTAGGATCACTACCCCTGTGCAGAGAGGCGATGCAGCTCTGGTTTTGGGCAATCCAAGAAGGAATCTCTCTATCGGCACTTCACCTAGCCGGAGAGAAGAACTTGACAGCGGACGCTCTGAGCAGGCAGAGCACAGTCTCCCACGAGTGGGAACTAGCTCAGGAAGTCCTTCACGAGATCTTCACCCTTTGGGGAACCCCTCAGGTAGATCTGTTCGCCACCAGCCTAAACAGGAAATGCGACCTGTTCTGCTCAAGGGAATTTCCTCCGAGAGGAGCTCTGGGAGACGCGTTCATAGTGGACTGGGAGTTTCCGCTTCTGTACGCATTCCCACCGGTCCCTGTCATTCCTCAAATGATCAGGAGGTTGAGAAGATTCCGACGAACCATGATCCTAATTGCCCCGGATTGGGCCAGGAGAACGTGGTACCCGGACCTTCTAGACTTGTCCATCTGCCCTCCATTTCGACTTCCTCTCAGAGAGAACCTACTCTCACAGAAGGGAGGTCAGGTTCTCCATCCAGACATCAAAACCCTCAACCTTCACGCTTGGCTTCTGAACGGATGAGGTACAAGGATTGGGACCTCCCTGATGATGTTATGGAGGTGTTGCTTTCGGCAAGGAGGCCAGCAACAAAGTCTTTATACCGCTGCCGTTGGAACAGATTTTGCAGCTGGTGTAGAGAACAGAATATCGACCCATTTTCATGTGGTACACCAATGGTTTTGTCCTTCCTACTATATTTGGCAAATTCAGGCCTTCAAGTTGGCACAATTAAGGGCTATCTCGCAGCGCTATCTATCTTTAAGCGTACTGCGGAGGAACCATCCTATTTCAAATTACCCTTGGTAATACAGTTTCTAAAGGGGTTAACCAATGTTTATCCCCCAAGACCATTCCAAGTTCCCCTATGGGATTTAAACTTAGTATTAACTTTCCTGATGGGGACACCTTTCGAACCACTCCATTCTTGTTCGTTAAGATTTCTTACCCTTAAGACTGTTTTATTAATAGCACTTACATCTGCTAGAAGGGTGAGCGAATTACAAGCTCTTTCTTGTAAACCCCCTCATACAATCTTTCACAAAGACAAAGTTGTCCTACAAGTGAAGCCTAATTTCCTCCCAAAAGTAGTCTCTGAATTCCATATCTCTCAGAAGATTATCCTACCATCTTTCTATCCTCCTCCTCACCCGGGGAAAGAGGAAGAGAGGTTACACAGACTAGACCCTAGGAGGGTTCTAAGTTTTTACATTAGTAGACTAGCCAGGATAAGACAGGCAGACCAGCTGTTTGTAGGCTACGCAGGTCACAAGCTGGGATTACCAATAACTAAGCAGACCATTTCCAGATGGATCATTCTAGCCATTCTGGAATGTTATAAACTGGCAGGGAAAGAGCCCCCTAAAAACCTTAGGGCTCATTCGACCAGAGGTATTGCAGCTTCATCGGCCCTCAAAAGAGGCGTGCCGATTAAAGACATATGTGCGGCCGCTACATGGTCGTCTGTCCATACCTTTACACGTTTTTACAATCTGGATTCCTCCTCTAGTCAAGAGACTAGGTTTGGAAGGGCTGTACTACATTCTATTCACCAATAGAAGACAGCGTGAAGTCAGTACTCCCTCCTCCGAATATAGAATACTGCTATGGGAGCCTATCTAAGATGAGGAATACGTCGGACACAATCCCTTCGAAGAACAAGTTACTTCTTACCTTGTAACGTTCTTTCGACGGGATGTTCCTCCGACGTATTCCTCATCGACCCTCCCATCCATCCCCGCAGTTTTACTTCCCTTGTTGTTGCAGCTTACGCTCCTTCAGGGTGATTAGTCTAGTCCAAACAGTAATACTGTGGGCTACAAAACGGAACTGAGCAACGGACGCTGCGTGCGGCCTTTATAGGCAGGATGACGTCGAGCGTCGATACGGCGGCTGTCGAGGGTCATCGACTCGAGGGACGTCGACGCGCAGCGCCCTCTTGGGAAAAAATTTTCCGAGGCCAGCAGAGCTGGAAGGATATATATCTAAGATGAGGAATACGTCGGAGGAACATCCCGTCGAAAGAACGTTACAAGGTAAGAAGTAACTTGTTCATTCAGCCACTTGTAAAGTTTATTCACTCTTTTGGTTTTCTGTGTTTCTCTTGCGCTGAAGACACACAGATCCTGGTGAGACTAGACCTTTCCCTTCCTACCTCAGATGAACGATGTTGCTGCTTTCTGTTGGCTATTCATCTCTGGATGAGTCAAAACTGGCTTTGCCTCAATGGCGAGAAGACAGAGTTTTTAGTCGTAGGCCCATCTCCGGTTTCCGTGGGTTGGTCTTCGGCTTTCTGGCGATCTGAACTCAGTCCTCTGCCCACGCCCTCCCTGGTGGTGAAGAACCTGGGAGTTAAGCTCTCTGACTCTTTATCTATGCAATACCAGGTTAGTAGTCTGTCAGTCAGTTCGCTTTAAACTTTGCATTCTTCGGAAGGTGCTTCCCTACCTTCCCTCTCATCTTCGGCCTATGGTTGTATCCTCTCTTACAGCTGTCTCTCTAGAGTATTGTAATGCTCTTTACCTTGCTCCGCCAGCATACCTTCTTCAACGGCTGCTGGTGCTGCAGAACTCAGCAGCTCAGCAGCCTCCTGGTTCAGCTCTACCACGCCGATATTGGGAAAATTGCATTGGCTTCGGGTGGCAAAGTGCATTACATTTAAGGCTTTGTGTGTGGTTCACCGGGACTCCTATGGGCAAGGCCCTTGCTTTCTACAGGCAAAATTTCACCCCTACAGTCCGACGAGGAACCTTCGCTCAGCTTCGTCCCTGAGGGTTACTGTTCCCCGGTTTAGGCTGGCCCATGTGGGTGGCCTTCCTTCTCCGTGGCGGCTACTGCTCTTGGAACACTGCCCCTCTGTGTCTGCAGGCACTTGAGGATCACCTCTCTTTCCGTCGTGCCCTAAAGACATATCTTTTTACAGCCTAACTGTTGTCTCTATGGTCAGTCCTGAAACTCTACGCACCATTATGCACCTGCTGGGGAATGTGCACTTCATAAATGTGCTTTACATTACAAATATCCACCTTGCTCACAAGTGCAATCCACGTTGCTCACTAGTGCCCTATTTGTGCTGTTTGAGTAGAGTCACAACAGCGTGACACTGTCCATTAATTTAAGCTATCATGCATAGTTATTCTTGATAAAAATACAAAAATGCATATCAATGAAAATAACACTACATTTCTGGAGCAAAAAGCGACACATATATCAATGCCTTTTTTCCACGGAAAAGCAGTGTATCATATTGAAAGTGTTACTCCTGAAAATGTATTCCTGTTTGATACAAAAATATGTATTCAAAAGCAAAGTTTAAAAAGAAAATTAATTTAAAAAATCACTTACTTTAAATTAGTTTACACATTCACAGATATACCAATACTAAGAAGAAAAAAACAACTAAAATTGGAGGTGAAATATGTATAGTGCGGTTAACCTTTCCTATCAAATTCTAAAGAAAGCTGTACTTGGATTGATTCAAGTGTTGATTTGGAAAATAATGTCTCTTCACATTTTAAAAGGTGATTTGTGTAGACATTAAATTCTACCTACTTAGAAATGTGGCATACATACAGTGATGAAAATGGCTATCACTTCACAATTGAGGCCAACCACACAAAAACCCAGGCTTCCATCTTACATTTGTCTGCAGATTCACCTTTCCATGACCTTAAACTGGGGCAGCTATTACTCACACTTTGTCAAACCACAATGGAAATTGCATTCATCCACCTAGTGTGCAGTCGTAAAAAGGAAACGTTTAAACTCACGATCTCTGACATGTTCTAAAGATCATTTATAAAAAGCCTGAGTATTTAATTTGTGATAAAAAAAAACATTTGCATATGTGTGTTATGTATGGTGAGAATTGACATTTTCATCTGAATTCTTGCAATGTTATCTAGTGGAAATATGCGGCTTCACACTATTTCTCACACAAAACCACATGCATTTAGTACATCTATACACCGCTTTGTGGTGTTGCTTTCCACTGCACTGTACCTACTTGCGGCTCAAAACATGAAACATTTTATATTCTTCCCAAAATACACAAGCAACAAAACTCTGTTTGGGCCAAAATCGTGGGAGCTGTCGCTATGGAAAACCCAACTCTGGTTGAGTCTGACACATCTTGAATAATGCTGATAAACAAAACGGCCAGTGACCTAAACTATACCGATGATCCACTAATCAAATTCCTTGTCACCAGGCCACTTTTAAAGGGAAAAACATTACCAACTGCACTGCGGATGTGGAATCCCTCCAAAATAACAAGCAACTGGGATTTGAAATACTGTGTGAGTTCCTGGAATAATAAGGTGCACCCCCAGAGACAGTTGCCCAATTCATACAGTTTATACACACTGGCAGCTACATCTCAAGAAGTACGATCATGCCTCTGTGGCTTCTGCCAGTACAGGCTTGCATCAATTTCAGTGCTCTGTATCATGAGAAAAGCAGCATGGAATCTGGGCCGCAAGAACCTCTTGAGCCATGTCACTAATTCCATAACCAAGAGACATCTATAGTCCAGTACCATAAAATAGTTGTCCCCTGCTACATTCACAATTAAAACGCTGCAGAAAATCCTTTTCCTGAGCAGATCCAGAACTTTGGAAAGTGCTCCTATTGGAGTTGTGATGAGAACCAAATCACCTTAAATGCAGAAACATTGTAAAGACTCTGCGATTCCTAAAAACATTCCCCCATGTATCATGATCTGATCAATAGTCACGTCTGCAGCATTTTTATTTAATCTTTGCAACTATGAAACTGGTTCCAGCGCAATGATAACGTTTGTGTTAAAAACTTTCCTGCCTTTAGGATTCGAACAGGCTGTGTCTGCACAGCACTATGAATGACTTACGGTTTTCTATGTTTCCAACAGGGTACTACCCCTCCCTTTACTTCTACCCACCCCTTCCTTCTTACTTGTTCGCTCCCCTCCACAACCCCCAGTCTACTTTTTCCTAGTCGCTCTGGAGTATCCTGTATGCCAGAAGTGCATGATAAAACACCAAATAAATAAAATAAATGAAGACATTCTTAATTCATCCCTTCAACCACAGTGTGGTTTTGGCGGCCACATGGATCCAGAGAGTCACTCCAAAAATGAGAAGTATAGTTATACAAATTAATACAAAACAGATCAATGATCAGCCCCTTTGTTAATTAATCATACATCTGGCATGCAGAGGAATGCTAGGAATCAGTTGCCTTTTGTTCAAGAAGTTTCCCTGGAAATAGCCCAGCTATCCATCAGACAACCCATCAAATTAAAATGAAGGATGTTCAAATGAATGCAGACTCACAAGCCAAATAACAGAATGTGAATTTCATAGGTATAGCTGAGCCTACATATGCTTATGTAGGCTCAGCTATATGTCTCTGTTCCTTACTCTACCATGCTCTTGCTGCTTTTGGCTTTCAAAATAGTCAGTGGGTTTGTTGCCATCTCTCTTGTCTGCATTGGCAAGCATTGCAGGCTCCATCATGTCGATTGTCTTTGTGCATGTTTTGCTATTGGTCAGTGCTGGAGAAGGACATACTCACAATGGATCCAGCACCTCAAAGCCCACAATGCAATTCATAACCCCATGCATGCATTAATGACATATCTTCTCTGGGTAAGTGCTCTACAACGAGTTCTCTAACTGTGTTGTTACTCTGGTTCCTGCTTATCTTAGTGTCCTGTCTCCAGCTGCTCCCTGTACCTGTTTCTGGATCTTTCTTCAACTTTTGTTTCTTCATCTCCTTAGCCTGTTTCCCGAATCTGCAGGTTTAGGTTCTCTCTCTCCTATATGGATTACCCTATATATGTTCTACTTGCCATAGGCAAACACTGTTCCGTCTGCATGCTGGAGAGTGTACACTTTCTCACTGTCTCATGATCGCTGGATGAAGCCCTTGGTAGGCAGTTTTGTGATATGTTAATTCTTTTCACCGACCTGTTTTTCTTTGAATGCCAGCTTTTTCTTGGAATGTTCTCAGTCCCTTTTTTTTCACAATACTCCAGTTACGTTTGTCTATTGAATGCTCATGGATTTTATTTCTCGTGTATTTAAAATGCACGTTTTACTTGCCTTGTTTTTCCCTATTTTCCGTATAGGCCAGGATAGTGATCAGCTGTTGACTTTTGCTTCTTCCCCTGTATTTTGTTCCTTGATTCAGATGTGTAGTCGTCTCCATGGAAGTCTGCCAATTTGACACATTAATTCCAAAAAAATCTTGATCGGTCTGATCGAGAAAACTCTATAATTGACGCAATTACGACTATAAATGGTCCTTGCCTACGCTCAGAAAAACAGGAAAACTAACTTAAGCCAATTGAGGAAACCTGCCTAGAGAAGGCAAAACACAAACACAGTGAGTAACTCAACACTGAACCCCAAGGCAATCTAGCTATTTCGACAACACCTACCAGAACGCCTCCATGAATACATCAGGAATCAAAATATTCCTTTACAAACCGTGTATATATATTTAATGGTGCTGCAACATTGCAACTTTCACCAGCCCAAGGACCTCCGTGTGGACTGAACTACAACACAAGAAATACAGTACACGTACAAATATGTATCAATGAGAACCACGCTACCCACCACACATGCATAGATTACATTGTGGCTTGAAGGTCTCAATGCAGTGTCAAAAGACAAGAGAAAGTCTTGTGATCACAAATAATGGGGCATTAACAACTCAAAGCATTGATCCCACTGTCTCAAATGACCAATTGAAGACCATGATTACATACCAATGGCCCGATTCATGGAATTGTTTGTGTAATAAATCCAGGATTTGCTCAACAAAATGCATACTGAATCCCGTCTGTCGATTCATGGAATGACTTGCGTGCATTACCAGCATCCTATGCACGTCTCTGTGAGCGACCGAGTACCTTGCGCGAGAAACCATGCAGGGCATGGGCAAGGCCTACACAGAGGGCATATTTGTCGGTGGAACACAGAAAATGGGGAATATCATGCCAAAAAGTGGGCGTTACTAGGGGCGGCATGCAGGCCGTCCAAGGCACACTCACAAGTGTGCACGACAAAGCCTATTCATGGATGTGACCATGCAACCTCTCGCCTGTCAAATGCCCATGCAGATCTCTCGATCTCTCATCCACCTGAAAGCATGCATGCAGACTTGCGCAGAGGATTTGGAACTTTGGAGGTGTGTTTGCATGCTGCATTTAGGGGTGCGTGCAGTCAGATGGGATTCCGATCATAGTTAGGGGTGCGCATATGCAGCATATCAGGGTACAAGAACGGTTTATGGGGTTTCCCTGCAGATTTTCCCTCATTGTAACAAGTTATGATGAATCTTACGCATGTTGTCGGGGTGCCATTGACAGTTGCGGGGACCCTGGTCAGGGTCCCCGAGGTGGAGGCCTGCTTGCGGGGGACCCAGCACACTATATACAGGGTGCATATATGCACATCTGGGAAGCATGCAAATGTTGCTGTTTCTGGCTGTTTTGACTTTGCGTGGGGGTGTTTTGGGGTGTTCCCCCCTTCCGAATACGGTTCATTTGCCTTAGGGATTCAATTAATACACAAAGCGCGCATTGTAACTCCTGCGCGCCGGCTCGCATTGGGCCATTCTCAACACGCAGGAATTGTGGGATTTATGCATGCTTTTCCATGAATCAGGCCCTAAATGTGCAAATGCACTGTGCACCCACACGGGCATGCCTCAGACAACAATTTGAAATAAATGAAATGCAACATGCACAACACATTCACTTGCAGCCAAGACTAAAGGAGCATGAACTATAATTCAACACATGCTGCCCAGCCGAGGAGACCATGTACCAACAGACACCTCTGTGCCCAAAGCAGTTGTGACATCTTCTTTGTACGCACTTCCCTTCACTGGCAACATACGCCTTTAGAAAAATGACAAATGGTGGGGGGCGGGAGGCCCTAACACATAAATGATTTAATTAAAGATATCTGGAAGAATATCGATACAAGTACTTTATTCGGATAAACTTCAGGTGCAACGGGGCGAATGCCACGAGGCCACTCAGGGCTAATTAGAGACTAGAGAAACGAAACCGTGTGTCACCACACGGTAGCCCCACATGCACTCCAAGTGGGAAAATATCCCTGGTATCACTCAAAAGTCTCTCTACCCTGCAATCCCAAGAATGGGATGCACAGGGGAGTATAGGCTAATACCTAGTGAATTTGTTTTAGGGAACAAGTATTTCACAAACAATTAGCAGGCGTTACTCTCAAAAAGAGAGTGGGTATATTTCCGTTACGCCTTTTACTCATTTGAGCACCCATCACAATGACTATCAATCTGCAAATATACATAATTTTGCAAACAGCTGGCCCAGCAACAACAAAGCCAGGGTCTAGCAACTCAGTTGTGCAGCTAGCAGATACCATCAATGCCACCCAAACCAATTCACCAGTGTCTGAGTCAAGGGATATGATACCTGCATCACATACAAACATGCCAAATCCCTCATATCTGCAGTGGTCCTGATGAAGCCAGCTCCGCACATCAACAGGAACCACTTGGCTCGACCTTCATGAACAACAGAACTATTGTCACAGCATTTTAAGCATGCCACTCTACTGAAACCATCATTGAAACAATGCAGTATCAGATGATGAAGAACTCACTAACAGCAACAGAACCTGTCAATCAGCAATGGGCTCTGCCCAGGTGCAAACAACCTTGTGCATGCCTACGCTTGGCCTCGTATGAGGTCAAACTGCTAACCCTGATCACACCTAGCAGACCTGCCTTACATTATGAAAAGCCCTAGAAGTCGTGCACTGGGGAATGAACAGATTCTTCCTATACTCCTACTGGTACAGACTGATGGTAGAAGATGCTTTCCCCATTAGTTACAGAGCCAAGAATGAGTCACCTCCATTGCTGTCAATGGAGCCACCACTTCTGGTCCTGGGGAACTTGGGATACAGAACACCTGACTGGGGGGTCAGGAGTCTATACATTCCCAGACAGGACTTCCCAAGGCCCCATTGTACCAGGAGAAGCCCTTCGTCATATCCACCAAATCCAGCAGGGAGCCACGCTGTGGCTTTAAATGGAATCCTCTGCCACACTCCCCAGAGATCAAAAGTGACCTACACCAAACACCCACTGGGGGAAGAAATAGGGCACCCGGACCTTTTTTGTACGTAAACAATACCTCCACCTCATTGAGACAACAGAGCACAGTGGAAACGCTCCCCCTCCCTATTAATTTATTATTGTTCCTTACAACCTCACTGGAAATACCATAATGCAATTCTCCCTGTAGAAGGGATGCAAACAGGCCCCAGGAATTCGAATTTACCCATGCTCAAACCCTCTTACATGTGGAGAGGCCACCTGACGCACATGTAAATAGGCAGACGATTGTGGGCAGGCTCACCCAAACTACCCAACTGGATCAACAGGTCAGGATACAGCCACTGTACCTTTGCTTGACCTTAAAATGGTGGGCAAACAACCACAATATGTAGAAAACCTATCTTGCCTGGAGTTATAGTGCAGGGGTGCTAAACCACAATGTAAGGGGTGGGGCACAGTGCCCAGCTCCAATCAGGGCATGGGAAAGCAAGGAAGAGACCAAACAACCAATCAGAATGATTGTTGTGCCAATCACCAAATATCCGTAGTATAAAAGTGGCTCTGTTTCCTCAGTGTAGATGAGGGTATTTGAAGTGCAGACATGCTTTGGAGACATGTGACAGAGGAAAAAGGAGGAAGGTGGTTAATGAAAGGTAGAGGCTGCACCTGAGGAAGGGAAAGAAGGAGGAAGGAAAGATTTTAAGGTTGGGGTTGGCGGTCGAGGAGAGAAAGAGAAAAGAGAAAGATTTAGGAAGGAGGCAATGGTATCTTGTGAACTCCTTCACTATAGGGCATGACATATTTCATAGTAATGAGCACAAGCCACCGAGCATAGCGAGGGAGTCTGAAGCCCAAACCAACCTACGGTAGTTCGAGAGGAGGGTGGATTCTATCCCTGTTAGAAATGTGTTAGAATAATGTGTTAAAATGCTGCATTTTACTGCATACATTTTGTGAAGAATTGAGTAAACAGCCTTACAACAGGTTCTGTAGAGTAACTTGAAAACATCCAACAGATGCCAGGTTACCAGCAAATATACAGTATTTTCCAATACATTTTCATGTCTGTGCACACATGATATGCCAGCATTGCCACTAACAAACACTTGCCTGCACCTACAACATATGCTATCATTCTACTGCCAATCACATTTTCATGTTCTTTGTACTAATAATTAGGCCTGTGTTAACCATATATGTCAACAGTATAACAAAAACTTACATTTTCATGCTGCTTATATTTGCATTTATTTGGCATTTATTATGTTCTTTATTCCAAAACGCTGAACATAAAAATGGTTACAGTACAATAAAGTGAACATTTTTAGATTACAAAATGTTTCCAGGTAAAGAAATATGTACAATCAAGTAATAATTAGTTAGGTTAAAAGCAATTGAGGTAGGAAGTTAAGATTGAAGAAGACAGGTCTTTAGAGAAGTACAAAATGCAGGGTAAAAGGGAGTAGAACAGAGGGGAAAGGGAGAGACTGCCAACGGTAGGGAGCAAGAAGAGAGAATGAGCGGAACCGGGATTGGGTACAAGGGGGATGAGGGACTGATAGCAAGAACTGGATTGATAACAAGTGGGAACATAGAAGGAGACCAAGGAGGAGAGATAAGAGGTAGCAAGACCGTGGAGAAATTTGAACACCATACACAGGTAATTGGATTTTAGCCAGGAGGAAAAAGTGAGCAACCAAGCGAAGAGAGAGATTGTGAAATGGAGTCACAATGGGAAAACTGGTAGAGAAGACGTATGGAATCATTACAAATTGATTTAAGAGGGGCCAAACGGGAAAGAGGAAGACCAAAGAGAGTGTAAAAAACATTAAAACAGGCAAGAAAATATCAGAGATGAGATCAGCAGTTTGGTGGTGCCAAAGGTCTGAAAAAACTGCTCTTCACGAATATTAAAGAGATGGAAGTCCATATCAAAGTAAAGACCAAGATGAGAGGGTGCTAGAGAGCCGTCCAAAATGGCGGCTTCCCAGTGAGCTCCATGCAGCTCCTACATCAATCCTGATTAATCGCTGCTTCTGTGGTGCCTAAATCACTCGACAACGCCACCATCAAATTTGCGAGGCAATTTGGCACAAAACGTAGCCCCTATTCCAGCTGATGCCCACTAATTAGCCCCAAAGATCTGGTGGAGAGGAGCCCCCCCCTCTGCCCACGCGGAGCCGCGGCCTTCAGCTGGGATGCTGCGAGCACCAAGAGGGAGAGCGGCCTGCCGCGGAGCGGACCAGCGCTGAAAAGGAACATCTGGAGAGCACCAGACACATCCTGCCGGGAGCTTCGGGCCGCAGCGGGACACTGACGTGCGCGTGGCCCCGGCACCTGCGGGAGCGGGGAAGCTCCTGGAGCTGTGGAGGACCGGTGCGGAGGGAGGAGGAGACGCTGCTTCGTCCAGACGAGCTCCGGACAAGAATCAGGTACGAGCGCCCCACGCGGCTCTACAGACGCTCACCCGCACAGCAGGCTCCCCAGCTGACCTGGTCCTCCCGTGTGACACAATACTTATTGACAGTCGCTGGGGTACCCGGCACCTCTGCAGCCGAGGCCCTGTGTGCTGAAGGGACTCCGATCACGGCCGGACCACCCAGGACCACATAGAGGGCGAGCGGCACAACGCAGAGGCCCGCCACAATTACCGAACACTTAACGGGAACACCCCGGGACAACGTGCATACTGATGGTGGAGGGAGTGCCACACAGCCCCTCTCCAGTATACCAGATAGAGAGACTGTGGGGGAGAGGCCACCATCAAGTTACTGTCCCACACCATCAGAAGTGGCCGACAAGAACTGTAAACACTAGTCGTTAAGAACAGAACCGTGGCGGTATCAGTACACAACCCCAGTGTGCTTCGAGCACAGACAGGAATTATCCTGCCCACGCCTAAGAGGACCGCCCCAGTCCCCTTACATAACCCCACCACCAGCACGAAACTAGGTGGTTGCCACACACCACAGCCGGCACAAATCCCACGTCCCGGAGTAAGGCAACAGGCACAGACCTCCAGCAGAGGACAACACCGTCACCATCAGCCGCAGCTCAGTGTCTCGATTCCGCGCCTACCCAACTCTGTGAGAAGCGCGGCGAAACCACGCAATGCTCAGCAGCAAAACTCCTCGACCTACCCACAGCAGTGAGACAATCCACCAGATATAGGTGTAGACAACCAGCCAATAACCCCAAATCTGATCCAAGTCATCACCTGAGCACAAAAGTACTCACATCAGAGAAGGAAATTTGGAAAATGGGCAAATCACAAAGAAACTTGAACTTCGAAACCAGCTCCTCCTCCAAAGTGCCTAATCCCAACAGCAGACCACAATCACCCACTCAGGCGCCCCCTCAGGAGGAGGAAGAAGTGCAAGACTTCGACATCAGAGAAATACTATTAGATCTGAAAGTAGGAATTGGAGGCCTGGGAAGCAAACTAGACTCACTTTCATCAAAAGTCGACCAGCTCCAACACCGTCTGGACAAGCACGCAGACAGACTAGACGCAGTTGAACAGCGGGTGTCAGACCTCGACGACGGTGCAACGTCCCTAACCTCCAGGGTATCCTCGCTGGAATAACAAATGAAAGCAGTGTGCGCCAAAAATGAGGACTTAGAGGGACGCTCTCACAGAAATAATATTAAGATTATTGGGGTCAGAGAGCAACAACTCAAGATCAAAATGGAAGAACACGTGGAGAAGATCTGCATGGAGCTTTTCGGAGCAGAGACCCTCTCCAAGCTGTTTGTCATAGAAAGAGCACACAGAATTCCCAATACGAGACCAATCCCGGGAACAAACCATCGCCCAATTATAGCAAAGCTGCTTAACTACAAGGACCGTGATGCAATACTCAGGGCAGCCAGAGAAAAAGGAGACCTTCAATTCGAGGGAGATAACATACAATTCTTTCCAGACTTTTCCCAGGCAGTCCAGGCGCAAAGAAGATCGTACGCAGCTGTGAAACGCTGATTGCAAGATAACCAAATACAATACTCAATGTTCTTCCCGGCGAAACTCTGCATTCAATATGAAGGCAGAACCGAGTTCTTTAACACACCGGAGGATACCAGTGACTATCTAGACCGTGCCGGCTGCAGACCTGCCTCGAACAATGGAAGACCACAAAGGAGAGACTGGATGAGAAGAGACCCGCCATAAAACCACTCCACAGGAAACGCAAAGCAATGGCATCATGTCACCACCAACACTACGATATAACCACCACAGAACATATCTACGACAGCAGAAGGGAGCCCACCCCCCTCTTGGAGGGCTACCAGCGCCCCGAGCACAGCAATGTTGACTGTTTTGTTTAGAAGGGAACGTTCATGGTGGGCCAGTTGGGGGTTGCCCACGCAAGGGAGGGAAGATAGTTGTACGAAGACGCCATTAACTGCTCACCCACACACCACAACGTCCACACAACGGAACGGCATCTGGATGAAAGCAATTTCCAACAGACTCCTACACGCACCTAGACTCCAGCCGCAACCAAACGACCAAGGCTGGCCCACATCCAACTGTCCTCCCAGATGCCAGTGACACTGTTTAAAGTCGCCACCTGGAACAATCGTTGTGGTAAGCAACCAGCAAAAACCAGGAGAATCCTCCAATACCTCCGGAGACAGAAAATCAATGTCGCCATACTACAAGAGACACATCTCCTTCCTTCCTCGGAACAACATTGGGCCATGTCCTGGGGATGCCATAGATATTTCTCGTCCTACTCATCCTTTGCAAGTGGAGTCGCAATCCTAATTGACAAAAGAGAAAACTTCAGCCTGATTGATTCAATGAAAGACGCAGAAGGGAGAGTCCTACTGGTGAGAGGGATACTGGCATGGAAATCAGTAGTCATAGTAAACTCTACTGTTAAGTAGAGTAGTCAAAGTATGCTCCAAACACCGACGGGCCAAACAACTTTAACTGGGTTATGACTCAACTAGGAAAGACCAATGCAGCGACCATTATTTGGGGAGCGGACCTCAACAAACCACTGGATCCCAGAATCGACAAATCCCACAACACAGCAGGGAACCCATCCAAGGCGAGCCTTAAAGTCAAAGAGATTTGCCAGGCATTTGATCTATCTGACACGTGGAGACAATACAACCAGGATGCAAGAGAATACACTTTCCATTCAGCTGTCCATAACACCAGCTCCTGTATAGATTATATTCTGGCATCTACCCACAGTCCATTCAACTGGGGTGTGAGCCAAATTCTCCCACGATCCTTCTCAGACCACTCAATGGTGATACTCGAAGTCACACTATCCGGCGCTACAACACCTGCTCTCAATTGGAGGTTCAAGTCTGGTTCACTAGCCGACGCTGTGTTCACAGCAGAACTACACCAAGAAATCTCATCATTTCTAGAAGTAAATCAGGGCTCTGTAGACTCGGCCAGCACCATATGGGAAACATTAAAATGCTACATCCGGGGAGTATGCATGGCAAAGGAGAACGGCATGTTAAAACCGATCTGCAGAGAGCTGGCCAGTAGTGAACAGCACCCGAAGGAACTGGAGCTCAAATACACAGCCACCATGGAACCACGTACCCAAGCTGAGCTAAAAGAGGAACTACAGAAGGTCAAAGAAACTGCGGAACGCGAACGGAAATTTTTAGGACACAAACATCAGATCCGCCAATTACGGAGAAGGGCAAAAACTGGGTGCACTGCTGGCCCGTCTATTAACAATCGACAAAACACGCACCCGCGTGGAACGCATCAAAGACGCACAAGGGGCACTAGTCTACACGGAAGAAGAAATAGCCAACGTGTTTCGCAACATCTACCAAAACCTGTGTAGTTCCAAAGGCAGTATAAGCCCAGAGTCAATGCAAGACTTCCTGAATGACACTGAATTGTACTGGGTAGCCACTGAGCTACGTGAACCCCTAAACGCACCTATAACACTAGAAGAAATTCTGGAACCAATTAAATCCCTCCCAAACACTAAAGCGCCAGGCCCTGATGGACTCACAGGGGAGTTCTACAAAGCCCATGCAACCACCGTGTCCCCCCTCCTGCTTCGTGTCTATGAAGAGTCATTAGAACGAGGGAGCCTCCCCCCCACACTGCGCAAAGCCAACATAATAGTATTGCACGAAATAGGCAAATCCCCAGAAGACTGCGCATCATACAGACCGTTCTCCCTGATCAACTTAGACAATAAGATTCTGGCTAAAATCCTGGCAACACAGTTACTCCCCCTAATGCCAGCCCTAGTACTCGGCGACCAAGCCGGATTTCTCCCAGGACGCAGCACAACCTATGGCATCAGAAGGCTTTTTGGCATCATAGAGGCCCTTGATCCAACACAACAGGCAATAGCAACACTGCAAATGCAGACTTTCTCCACTTGGCTTAGAACTGCACTGGAATAAACCATTTCTGGACCGTTTCTGGACCACCGTTTCACAAATAACAGCCGACATTGTGGGGGAAGAAGTGGCCCCACTCCCACTGGGGGCCCTCCTCGGGTTGACCAAGTACCTACAACCTGCAACACGAAAACTAGCAGCCCTGCTTATGGTGCAGGCACGGAGGAGGATAGCCACGGCATGGGGCCGCGGCCCACTACCTACAATTGAAGCCTGGAAAAAAGACATTCTGTACTGCCAAGACATGGGCAATGAATTCATAAAGACGCTACCACTACATGCACATCCCCCCGACATCTGGGGGCCATACATAGTATATCTGCGAAATAGCGTGGAGACCTCAGACTCAGAAACCCCAGAAACATAAACACAGCGTATGGGACAGTGAAACTCAGAAATAGTGCAAGAGACAGACCACATCGGCGTGGTTGAGTAAATGATTTGATGTTTAATGAAGCGGGCGTCAGGGGCGGAGGGAATTTGAGCAGGGACGTTTGAAAGTTGATATTGTTATGGATGCACCCGTTTCGTGCAAATGTATATGTTATGTATGCAAATTCCAAAAATAAAGTTCTTTAAAAAAAAAGTAAAGATCAAGATTGCGAGCAGTACTGGAGAGAGGTAAAGTTGAAGGGGGAAAGAAGACGGAGGAGGAAGCGGATAGAAGGAATAGTGGTGGAAGGGAAGAAAAGAACTTCAGTTTTTGAGGAGTTTAGAACAAAAAAGTGGTCTGACATCCATGATTGGATAGCAAGTAGGCAGGAAGATAAGTTATTGTGAATAGCAGGAGTAAGGGTAGAGGAAGAGAGAAAAAATGTGTGTGTCATCAGCATAGAAGTGATGGGAAATCCCAAAGGACGAGATAATGGCAGCAAGACGAGAAGAATAAAGGGAAGAAAAAAAGGGGCCAAGAACCGTGCCTTGAGGGACACCATGAAGGAGGGGAAGTGTATGAGACCGGAACCAGCCCAGGAGACAGAATAGGTAAGTTTGGAAAGATAGAAAATAAAGCAAGAACAGAGTCGACAAACTCATAAGAAGTCATAGAAGACAAGAGCAGAGTGTGGTCAACAGTGCCAAAAGCCGCATACAGATCTAGAAGTATGAGAAGAGAGAAATGCTTAGTGTAACGTGCAGAGACCAAAGAACTACAGAGTGCGGCTTGATGCCCTGCACTTTCCTCATGCCCAAGGACTGCCACATATCACTGTCACTGGCCAAATCTGCCCTATGTGGCTATCCTTATTTATTTATTTCATTTGTTGACAGAGCCCAGACCCAGAGGTATCACAGTGCTAGTTCATAACATAGTAGCAAGCGCGACAGCTTACTTGCCTCAGTTCTGCCCCATGTTGCTCTCCCTGAGCATTTTGTTCCCCATGATGCCCTCTTTGCCTAGGGCCTCAACAAGTCTGTTTACATGTTGCTCTTCTTACGCCAAGATCTCACCAATGCGGCTCTCATTGTTCAAGTTCTGTTTCATTACCACTCTCTCAACCACCTAATATTATACATCATACAGTGTGGGCAGAATTACTTAAGCTTTGCTCATTATCATATTTGTTGCTCTCCACATGCCCACAACAAATGTCATTCAAGCTGCCGTGTGCAATGCTCAGGTGGAAGGTTTTGCACTGCTTTGCAGCCTTGTAGTCTTGGGCAAACACTATTAATTTGAGCTCGTCAATTTAAAACTTTTGGTTGACATACTAAACAGATAATTATTCAGTAGTGCAACATTGTCTCCTTCTTAAATTGTACCACATTGCAACATATTGTCTGTGCTGCCACCTTCTCCGTTAGAGTTTTGTAAAATCCAGACTACTCACTGCTTGCAAATCACCATTGTGAATGTAAATGAAGGCAGCCCAAATATTTTGGCTGAAGGAATTGAGCGGCGGAGGTATTGGGATTGCATTGCAGTACAGCCTTGAAATCGTGGGCAAACGCTGTGTACTTTTAGCGTTTCTGTTCAGCTTGAAAAGATGACTTGATTTATTTAATAAAATATTTAGCACAATGAACACATTTGTTTCATTTTTAAATACACCACATGACAAAAAGTCGGTTCTGTCCCCTTTATTCCAATTTAGAATTATTTTTATAAATGACTATGCCACAACATTGATATCTGGGCGACACTAATATTTGTGTGATCCTGACTCCCAATTCATCAACTACCCCAGCCTACTGAAACTCCCTGCAGCCTTCAGAGCTTCTACACTTTAGGTGTAACCCTGCGGCACAGCTTTACCTTCTGGCTATATCTCCCCTTCTCCTTTCACTAATTTCTTTAAATGATACTGGGCCTCATTACAAGTCTTCTGGTACAGTAACAACGGTACGGTAAGTTTGCCGGTACCGTTGTTACCGTACCGGCAAACTACGAGTTCTGCTCGCGGGTGCCTTTTTCGGTGCCATTATTTAAACTAACTACAGTTCTAGAATATTTGGGGAAACTGTTGGACAGTGCCTTTAACAAAATATATTGAGTCACCCTCTATGTTATTTCCAGCGATTGAAACCTGGGAAACCGCCAGAGGATTGCGGATCGTATCGTCCACTCTCTCTCATAAACACGGATGTGAACGTTTTCACAAAGATACTAGCATCTCGGCTAAATCCTCTGATGCCCTATATGGTGCATGAGGACCAGGCTGGTTTCATACAGGGGCGATTTACAGAATCCAATATCCAGAGGCTATGCAATGTTTTGGCAAAAATCCTGAAGGTCACCGAGGGGGTCTCTGGACATGCAGAAAGCCTTCGACACAATATGCTGGCCATTTCTCTTTAGGGTACTACACAACTATGGGTTCGGTCCCAACTTTGTGAAATGGGTGAGGCTTCTGTATACACGACCACATGCCAAAACTACGCGATATCCCCAGGAACGGCCAAAAAATCTGCTTTGGCAATATATAAACTGGCACTGGCGGCTAGAGAGACTCATGCACCAGACATTAAGGGCAACTGGGAGAGGGACCTGTGCACGTCCTTTACAGATGTGCACTGGCTCCAGTTATGCAGGTTGACAAAGCAGTATCGTACAACTCTAACCCCAGCCCGTCTTAAGAGAAAGTTTGCAGCAGCGGACGGGAGATGCCTGAGATGCTGTAGTGAAGACGCAGATTTAGTGCACATGTTGTGGTCGTGTGGGGCGCTCACTGAATATTGGCACAAGATATGTGGCGCACTTGAGCTGATGGCAGGACACCCGTTATGCTGGGAGCCAGCAATGTGCATTCTGGGATATGTGATGAAAATGAACCCGCTGAAGCGTAAGCTTATTAACATTGGTCTGTTGTTAGCTAAGCGTGCTATACTGTTGAAATGGAAGAGTGCTGTGTCTCCTACGCTGGAGGATTGCTGAAGGATATGACCTGGCGAATGATAAGGCGGAAGTGTATGCCAGCCTGCTACCCATTACGAACCGACTGAAAGATATTTGGGGAAGTTTCCGCCTTTACCTGATTGAGAAAACTGTTAACTAGTGGGTTGAAATGTGTCCAAACAATGCCATATGACGTTGTGCACTGCATAGCCTGTTTATGTATTATCATGCTGATTCCTTTACAAGTCTCAGTTGATTATATGCATCCACAATGTTGATTATCTGTGCAAAGTTAAATAAAGTTTTTAAAAAAACAAAAAAACATAAAGATGTCAAGTATGTACTAGATGAAGCCTGCTTATGAATTGGAGGGCAGGGCAATAGGCAGCGTGACCAACTTTGCCTCAGCCACTGACCAAACCCTGGTAATGGACAAAACCACAGAGAGGCTATCGACAGAAATACAATGAAGTCAGAAGGTTTCACTCTGAATGTCATGCAAATCGTTCACATGTGAGCCGCAATATAGTGCATCAGCACTTGATAGGGCAGAACAGGAAGTCAAGACATGACTCACTGCCTCCAGAAATTCAGCATCAGAACAAAACCGACATGTAAATTTTTCTTTTTGCAATACAAACTAAGCACCCCTAATCGCCAAGAGATTCAGCTTATTAAATCTAATTAACATATACGACCTTCTGAGCTTGGCCAAACGGCACTGATAGATAATGGTTGCAGCCTCTTATAGGCTAAAAACATCCTAGCGAATGTACTCAATGACTTAAGTTTCCCAACATAATCATGGTTATTTGTCCAATCCCATCTCTCCACACATTTATTAAAGGTTTTCATTAATAACCCACAAACCTCTTCCCACACTGGGGTCCATGCAATTTGCTCAATAAAGCATTCATTGGCCACTTTAAACTCTTTCAGGGATCATAAGCATTGCAGACAATGGCCCTCATTACGACCCTGGCGGAAATCGAAAAACGATGGCGGAAATGCAATACCACCATCGAATAGCGCTCGGTGCGATTATGACCCGTCACCGTAAAGTACGATGCCATTAGCGACACCGTAGTGAACGCCAACGCTAACTGCACCAAGTACGCGCACGCGCGCCATGCCAAACCGTAATTACCACCATGGCGCAACGGTACGCGAATTCTGACCCTAGCGGACATGTACCTAACGCCATCAAGCATGGCGGAAAGTACCATTCCGTCATGGTGAGAAGTACCGCATCGCGAACCAACCGTAAAAGGCCCTACTGAGTGCCTGTACACCACTCCCTGGCCACATTGCACAACTCCTCGTAGGTGCAATGAAGTCACACAATGCAACCAGTGAAATGTACAAGTCACCCATGCATGCCAACGAACAAATGAATCTAGGGGCTCCAAGTGCCTTGTGAGTGGCCATCCATATTTGCCATGGCACCATTGCCGCACTGATGCAGCACAGGCATGTGAAGGTTCAAGTCCAGCAACATGAACTGAAATATGAGACAAACAAAAACAGGCCCCCCCATCGACTGACACCAGTGTAAGGCAACATTCAAAGCAGTATCCTGAGTGAGACTGCACCAGCCCTGTACTCCTGCCAGTAAACAAACCAACCATCAGCATAAGCATGTACCACACAAGTTGGCAGAGTGACTGAGCAGCCAGGCTCATCTCAAGAGGGGCCAATGGGAGCTGCAGGGCACAGATGGCACGAATACAGAAGCTATTCCAATGGACATGACCTCAGTCTCCCTCCAAGAAACGCACGCAAACACAGGCACCTGTGACCAGCCATATTCTGATAATCACATCATTCCACCAATCCACCTGGCTGACCGGCATCTGTTACACAAAAGCTAATCACCCGCCCCTGAGCATGACATCATTAAAACAGTCATAATGGTAGCCCCTATCCCTGACCACACTGGGCTTCGTAGGCAAACGCGGCCAGTACAGTACCACGCAACTATACTCAGAAGCCGGAACCCAATGCAGATCTTCTCACAATACATCGCTCCACAAATAGGAATATGCTACATTACTTGCAAAGAAGAACGCTACACGGTTAATATCAGAATAGAAATTTAATGCACAACAAAATCACCAAGCCCATACAGCCATTAGGTCATGAACTCCAAAATATATTTCATTATTGGGGGCTGCATCCGCAATAAATGACCAGCTTCTTCTTGTGTGACGCCCTGTTCCTTCATGGTACACAGGGGCTACATTCACGTTCAAAAAGGCAACATGGAAGCGCCTAGAACCGCAGGGCCGTCCCATTAGGTAGGCACTAGTCCAGCTGAAAGGTCGATATGTTGCTCCTAGCCACTAGTACTGCGTAAGGGCATGTGGCCCATTGGCGATCGTCTCATAAGATCATAATGGTGCTCCACTGATTAACACGAAGCAGCAGGTGTCGGGAGTAAAAGCCATCTGCAGGAGTGGCATACAGATGGCAGCGGCAAAAGGGGAGGAGATACCTGTCACCCAAATGAAATGAAAAAGAATAGTATGGGCATCAAAACTTCATTTGAATTACTCACTTCAATGATCACACTAAATCTACAGCCATATGCATGCTAGCCCACTCAAAAGGATTATTTCCACCCAAAAATCACTTGCGAATCATAACTATATAAATCGAGGTGAAAACACTATTACAAACGAGTCTTTGTGTGCATGCGTCTGTTAAAACAGAATCCATTAGATGGGATTAGTAACGTGCATAGACACAAGTGTTTGAAGGCGCGTCGAGACAGGGAGGGTTCAACAAGGGCAGATAGACGATGGTCCCACTATGGCAGCCCTGCATCACATAGCGCAGGGGAAGTGGATAGATTCCAAAAAGCCCTGTACATGGCAAACTCTCCATTAAATCATCTGTCCATGCATCCATACATCATTCCCTCATCCCGGAATGAAAACGCCTGATTATTTACTCACATAACATGTGAAATTTCCATTGAGTCTGTGCGTAATGCAGTCTGCAAAATTCACTGTGCTCCAGGCCGGAATTCCAGTGTTGTGAAGTAACATGTATTTGGGAACGTCCTGCCTTATCGTCCACTACGCTATTGCGCATCCCATACTATTCATATCAATCATTGCATTCTCGCCATGGCCCCTGTCCCAAGGACATTAAACAATAGAACGTTATATTTGCAGTCAGACATGTGGGCGTCTCCTCGCCGCTAGATGAAAACCGAAAGCGCCGTCCTTCGAATTCCTCATTTGCAACATCACGTCGAAAAGGCATCTGTGACCGCTTGAAATCACAAATTCATCCATGTAGTGCGGCAGTGTGTGAAAATGGCAACTGGCTTCACTCACAAATGGGACGCCCCGCCCGTCGGTGAACCTCGGTACAGTGCTGCATGAGGGTCCACCGTTAATCGAGTACTGCATTCCACTGACCCTTCACAAGTTTGTTCGCGACTGCAAAGATAGTATGTGAAACAATGGGACCATAGCAGAATGAACATATGAACCAATATTTCACTGCCATCGGGATCAAATACATGATTGTAATAGCAAGATGCCATGCGTCGAATTGCAGCGTTGTGTGCGGGACGTGCTCGCCCAAAGGGGATTGCAGCTTGCACAGGTGGAATGAATCACCACAGGTGGAGGCTATACAGCCTGAAAACACATAAATTGCACACCCAACCCCCTCCCACAACCACACCCACTCCAAAATGCTACCGGCAGGACTAGCGATGTTGGCCCTGGGGGACCTGATAGCACTGCAAGTACTCCAACTTCAAGAAGAAGACGAACACCAACTACTATAACAACCGGCCGCACAGAGGAGACGCAGGAGGAGGGCAAGGCAGGGCCAGCAAGGCCCGCCAGCACAGCCACTACCACCACGCAGGCAGCCCGCAATCCCACGCCTCCGAGCACATCCGTTCAACCTCACGGATGAGCCGATCCACACCCTCTACCGTTTGGACCAGGACACCATAACCGCCATTGTGGACATGACACAGGCTGACCTTGTCAGCATGATAGATAGCCCAACCGCCATCCCACCCCTACTGAAGGTGGTGTCTGTACTCCACTTCCTGGCCACAGGCACCTACCAGCACACAGTCGGACAGTTGCATGGCATTTCACAGCCAGTGTTCTCACGGACACTATTGCAAGTGCTCGATGCCCTCCTGAAGCACGCACATCGACTACATCTCTCTACCACGCTCGGAGCAGGAAATTACGAACACAAAAGTGGGATTCCATGCACTTGGCGGCATACCGGGTTGCATTGGTGCCATCGACTGCACCCATGTGGAATTGGTCGTCCCACATGCCATGGAGGCCCAGTACCGCAACCGAAAACAATTTCATTCTCTTAATGTACAAATGGTGTGTGACTCCAACAGGATCATTACACATTGTTGTGCCCGATTTCCTGGATCAACCCATGATTCTATGGTCTTGAGGAACTCTGCAATACCACGCTACATGGAGCGACACGCAGGGAACAGATCCTGGCTACTCGGTGAGTCTCATTTCATGCATGATAATGTGGGGTATGTGATGCGGCAATGACCTGGCAGGAAGGGGGGGGGGGTGCGTACGTAGCAATGTCATTCCACAAACATCCTTTGTTGTCCACATACAGGTGATGCCGGGTATCCACTGAAGAGATGGCTCCTTACACCACTCCGGAACCCACAGAACCAGCATGAGGAGGACTACAACCATGCCCACTAACGTACCCGTGCAGTCATAGAACAGGCATTCGGCCTACTGAAGACTCGTTTCCGCTGCCTCAGCAGGTCTGGCGGGGCACTCCTGTACCGCCATGAGAAGGTTGCAAAGATGGTCATGGCATGTGTCATGCTACACAACATGTGCGTACGTAGAAATGTGCCCATGCCCCCTGACGCAGAACTGCAAGCACCTGAAGATGGTCATGATGAGGGTGGGGATGTGGCAGCACCTCAAGGAGTCCGCGAGGCACAGGAGGGCCGTGACATTCGTCAGATTCTCATTGATTCATGCTTCTAGCACTCACGCCTGGTGGCTGATACATGGACACGGGACTTGTGGCACTGTGTGTGTCTGGAACATGCACAATATGGACTGTACGCCTATTAAGGCCTCGTACACAAAGATCAATGTCCACACATCTCATTGGATGATTGTGCAATGTTTATAGCATATGTGAAATTATGTTACACACCCCATCGACCCGCCACCCAAGTGAGCCCAACACACCCCCTCCACCCTCCTACCTCCCCCCCGAACACCAGTGTCCAAAGATGCTCATTGTCAGTGGGCAGACGCTATTGCAAGCCCCCTCTCCGGGTATCAGGGGCACCCCTGCCTGTGGAGCGCAGGTTCCTCCCAGATCTACGTTGGGGGCTGCCCTGGACGGAACTTGCAACGGATGATGTCTCTGCCTGCTCACGTCCATGCATGTCCCTAAGGGTTTGTGAGAGCTCAGTGAGCACACGGCGCACAGCGGCAAGTTCAGCACATACGTCTTTGGACGTCGCATGCAGTTCCCCTCTCAGGCTCTCGGTGCTTCTCTCCATTTGTACTCTCAGGCTCTCGGTGCTTCTCTCCATTTGTGCCCTTAGTGTCTCTGTACTTCTCTCCATTTCTGCCCTAAGTGTCTCAGTTGATGTTTCTATGGCTGCCTTAGTACCCCCACATTCATCAGCATGGTCCTTGAGGAGCGTGGCCAGTTGCTGCTGTTGCACGATCACCTGGTCGAGGGACTGTTGCCTCTGCTGTGCCATGGCCATTTGCGGTGGTGTCACAGAGGGGCTGATCACCTCATGTTGCCTTGCCACAGGGCTTGTGGGGGATGGCCAGTCGTCGTCTTGTGGGTGCCCCTGCGTGGTATCCTCATGGTGTACGGGATGAAACAAACAGGGGGATTGAGACAGGTCATGGATGGATCCTACATCGACATCCCCGTTTTCTGTGTCGGAGCATGCTGCCATTAATGCAGTGTCACCTATGGTGCTGCTGCCACCAGAAGCAGTGCCTTCTGTGGCATCCATTGCGGGGACCTGTGGTGGTGCTGTTGTGGGCATGCTGGCTGCTGGGGTGCCTGTTGAAGTTCCCTCCTGTATGCTGCCACTTGATTTGTGCTGCTGCCGTGTCTTGATCCGTGCAGCTGAGGTGGAGGGTCTTTGGCCGTTGGTCTTGGCCCTCTTTGCAGGTGTGCTGGTAGGGGTGTCCTGGAGCTCGTCGTTTGAATCGGACCCTGTGGTGGAGTAAAGGAGGGCGAGCGTTATTAATGGGTCTGTGGAAATTGGAATGGCAATGTATCACATGCATTGGGGTGGTACCTGAGGGTGATTTGGGTCAGGGCCTTGGAGGTGGTTTCATTTTTGTGTGGAATGAGGATGCAGTTGTTTTGCAGCCTGCAGTTAGGGTGTGCCTGCTGCATGTGTAGAGGGTGTTTTTAGGATTTTAAATTATTTATGTATTTAATGTGACTTTTAAAGTGCGAATGTATGTGGACGTTCTCCTGGCCATGTGTTTCTGTTGCACTAAGTGGACACATGGTACTTCACATGATTGGAAATTGTGGATTTAGCATTGTTTTATTTGGGCCACCTACCTGATTCTTCTGATGTCTGCACTCCTTTCTCCATCCCTCCGACTCCCTCTTCCAATGGTGGAGGCACAGATTTCTTCCCAGGGGGTCAACTTGATGGGTGATTCCGATCCTCCCCCGGTAGCTGTGGCAATGTTACGGTTGGCGGATAGTATGCTCCGTACGCGTATCCGCAAGTCGTCCCATCGCTTTCTGCATTGCTGTGGGTTGCGGGGTGCGGTCCCCACCGCACTTACCCGCTGTGCCACCAGGGCCCATATGGCCTTCTTGTTCGCAAGTGCCGTCCTGGTCATTTGCGTCGAGAAGACGACGGCAGCATTCTCCTGGAGGGTCTCTGTGAGCACGGTGAGTTCCTCACGGGAGAAGTGGACCTGCCGCTTGCGGTCGCACGCTTTTTTTGCTACTTTTCCCATTTTTATTGCTTTCACTAGGGTGGATGACGGGTTGGGATGTGTCTCAGGGTAGTATTTTTTATGGTTGTGTGGGAATTCTGATTTTATAGGTGTACGGCGTGCTGTTTCCCGTTCCGGGACCATGTTTTTACTTCCGTTTCCGTATATTTACGGTCACCGTACTTTCCGATTGCCGCTCATTACGGTGACCGCTAAGATGGGTGGCGGAATTGCACCTAGGGTGCCGTACGACGGCGGTGAGGGGCGTTTTGGGGACATTTCCGCCATCGCAGACTTTGCATTTCCGCCATGGCGTAGTGCTCGTGCCCGATGGGTCGGAATTAGCCGCACTTTACTCCGTCGTGCAATGGCGGAAACGCTATTTACGCTATGGCGGTCAGGTCAGTCACTTTCCGCCAGGGTCGTAATGAGGGCCAATGCCTTTTACCTCCTTTATGGTAAGTGCTCACAGTCACCTTTCTTCTCTTCTATGTCGTATCCAAGGTACATGCAACAACTGACACTTTCAATACTTCCTTCCACAGTATATCTTTATTGAACTTGCCAAAGCACATGCATGTTCACAGACATGCATTATTTTTCGCGTAGTCCAGTACCGCCTGCGCACTCCTACTAATGCCTGCAAAGGTGCTGTCAAATACGACTACATCATCTGCGTAAGCTACCCATCCAATTCCGAATGGCCAAGCCTAGGCAGGAACGATTTTACTTCCTTAACAGGCATTACCAAAATCATTTAGAAAGAGATTAAAAAGAAGAGTGGCCAGCACACATCCCTGCCTGACCACTCTACTTAGCTCCATAAGTGCTGACAATTCGCCCAAACTGTTAAGTCTGATTCTAGCTCTATTATCATGATGGATGAGTTTACAGGGGTACAATAGACCCTCAGGCACACCCATACATATCAACTTCCTCCACATTAGAGCTCTATCGACAGAATCAAATGCAACTTAGAAATAAACGAATAGAGCATACAACGCGAGAGCACATTTTTTTCTTACTTGTTGAATAAGGAATTTAAGACCAAGATATTATATGAAGTTGACATACCCTTTTTGAAACGGGCTCAACACCTGACCACACTGCATCCAAGTATTCAACCCACGTAAAATTAAACTTGACTATGTTTTATTCATGCCGCCTAATAATGAAAGTAAGCGATCATTCTTGTATCACTTTTCTTCCCCTGCTTGTGGACAGGAACTAAGTGAGCCATTCACAAAGACCAAGAACAACCCCATGTCTGTTCACCTTTTCAATTAATAACCACATAAAATCTGCTCAGACCTTCAGATTAGCTTTCATAACAGTGTTAGAAACCCCATCTGGTCCAGGGGCACGCAGGTGCTTGAGCCCCTGTATTGCCTCAATCATTCTTTAATGATCAAAATCAACCCTGGCAAACCCAAGAGGAGGGGAGGGGGCACATTATTACCACTAAACCAATTTGCTAAGAACTTGCACCATGTTTCTTCACTGATAACATTTAATGGCACACACCATATTCCTAAATGTTTCCCACAATTTCTTAGAGCTTTTGTCATTTAATATAGTGTACATTTCTTGCCATTACCTTTTATTGCTTGACAGAGTCTGATCTTAGGTCCCCACAAAGAATAATTGAAGGCTCCTTTTGATAGTATGATTCATCACTGCCTTGGCCACCTCTTCTAGAATTTTATTTGTAGTGCCCTTTGATGGGTTCCAGTAGATGTTTATAATGGTTAGAGTTTTTTGGGTGGTTTGATTTGTCTTCCGAGGGCTCCCTTTGTGCCCCAAAACGGTTTGTTGAATGAAAGGGCATCTGATGCGATGAACTTTTACTTCCATGTCAAGTCCATTCCTGATCAGAGTCAGCAGACCTACTTGGGGTCGACCCGTCATGCCCTTCACTGCTGGATTCAGGGGTGCAGTGAAGCCGTCCAGGACTGGACAGTTCCGCAACCAGGTTTCTTGTAAGCACACAAGATCAGACTCAGCCCAGTTCAGTTCCCGTTTAGCAAAGAGATGCATGAAACCGTTTGTGTTTCAAGGTATAAAGGTTAGGGTCCTCCTCTTCTTCACCAGGGGGTTGTCCTATTGCATGGCAGATGATGCTAGGGTAGCAGCCAGCCAGGACCAATTCTCCTCATCTTTTAGGCTTGCTGTTTTAGCAGTCCCATGCTTCTCTTCATCAGCGGACACACTTGTTGCGTTCCGCTGGGTTATTGTCCAGGTCACCCTTGTATCCAGGTGTTCACCCAGTGTGTCTGAGTTATTCATGAATCTCACCCCTGGACCCTGAGGGCGTATATGTGGTGACCTAACCCAGGTTCGGTTTGGAGACCCACTGATGTTCCGGGACATCCTTACTCGACTGCCAACTTCATTTTTTCTTTTGTCATTTGTGTTTTTCTCCACATCTGTTACGTCTGTCAGATCGTAGCCTAAGAGCAGGAAGCTTGCGGCTATTGAGCATCATGTTTTTTACCACGATGGAGCGCAGATGGAACTGAACTAGGTCATCCATTCTTCTTTCTCAAATTCCACGATCGCTAAATCGTCTGTGTTGATTTGTCTTATGTTCGGGATGCAGTGACAAAGTCTCAAGGCATATCTTCTATTCAGGATCAGCTCGAGACCTTTGTCAACAACCCTCTCAAGTCTCATGCGGCGTTCCGGTGGTCTGTGGTCTAGTTTCCCTTTATTGATGTTGTGCAACCTGGCTATACAGGCCTTACCTTTTAGGGAAAAATGCTGTCCTTTTTTATAATTATCTTGGTTGCTGACTCTGTCTCTGTTGCTATCCGTTTTACACCATCTGTCACAGCCTGATTTTGAAGAGTATGGTTCCTGGCATTCCTTGTTTTCTTCCCCTGGGGTCAGTGCGAATAGTTGTCCTAGTTACAATTGGCCACTTTCAAACATGTCATTTTAGGTCTGTATTGCTCAAGCGCCGATGCAAGAGCCACTGCTCTGTCTCTTCTTTCCTCCAAGATTGGGAAGTCATATACATATGTGTCTATATTCTGATGGTTCACTCTTTGAACGGTCAACAGTGGCGTTGAGTCGGCTCATCCAGACTCTAAATCATCATCGAAATCATCATTTAGTATGTATCTTCTCTGTCCTCAGAGTAGGTTGAGAGGTTTAAGAGGACATTTATCGTTTCCTCGTCCGAAATCAGATCTCGTCCTCTTCTTCCTGTGTTGTCAGTCAGGTTTGCACCATCATCAGTTTTTTGCACCATCACCAGTTTTTCTTTCCTATGTTTGGGCCCCTGTGGGTTGTCCTTTATTTCTGTGGTCCCTGCCCTGAGGCTTTGGGTCCGTTTTGCTTTGGGTGGTATTTTGCCTTTTTTTAGTGGAGCTTTTGACAGGGGCTCTGTTTTCTTTCTATGGTTCTCCCTGGAAGGGCTAGTCATTTCTATTCTCCTCCTCTTCCTCCCGAACACTGGGAAGGACTTTGGTTTCCCTTTTTCTGTGGTTCGATCAACCACTGGGATGCTCTTCGGCTGTAGAGATTGGGTAGTTGCCCCAGTATTGTATGTCCCCTTATAACCACAGTTAGACTCCGTGTTGGTGGGCAAACTGCTTTCTGTTTCTTCGGATAGCTTAATCGTTTGTGACTCCTTATCAGCTAGATCCATGTGGTTATCATCATCTGTCCCATTTTGACGTGTGGAATTTGTCTCCATCGGATTCTTTTAAATGAGATTTTCCCAGAGAGTAATCTGCTGTGATAGAGCCCTCGATAAAAATCAACCTTGAGTGGAGCATTGCCAGTAGGGTTGATTGTTCCTTCAGTGTTTCATTTATGGCCTCATAAAGTTTCATAAATGGGACCATTGCAATAGTTACCACCAACAATTGGCCAAAAAGGTCTTGGCCAGATTTTCTTTGGTGATTGCCCTCTTTCCTTCCCATTCGATTGATTTCTGGTTCTTTCGCAGGGTCTTGTTGTTTGTGCGGTAAATAGGCCCTCATTGAGTCTTCCCTTCCTACAGGGGTGTGGGCCGTTTTCTTTTCTCTCAATTTATTCAGTGAGATGTTGGGTTCTGATGCTATTCTGCTGTCATTTGACCTTGTTGCATAGGCAGCAGGCTTTCGACTTTTGAATGATCGATTGGTTGTAATCTCGTGATTTGTTCCAGTTTCCAAGGTCACGTATCTCTGGTTTGGGTCGGCATTTTCACCCGTGTTCAAGTCCCATAGGTCGACTTCTGTGGGTCCATCCCAGTCAACCCCATTTGCCCCACCACTAGGTTGGCGTGGTCATCGGTGGGTTGTGTGATGTCCTTCATTCTCGTGGTCTTTGATAGTGGATTGGTTTTCATTATGTCTACTTGAGGTGGCATATGAATAGCCCAGGTAGGTAGAGTAAGTGTTGCTGTTGTTAAGGCTTCTACATTATTATTCAAACATTTTCCAATTGTACCGGGTGGCCGTTTTACCTCACGACTGGTTGATGAGTTAAGCCTTGGCCTTTTTTGTGCTGGGGTTCTGGTCTTGCTGAGCAATTCATCAATGCTAGGCAGTTTGGGATGACCCACGAGAGTGACGTTAAACAGTACACGCTCAAGGAGCTCCATGTCCTTCAAATCCTCCTCTTCTACTGTTGGGGTATTAATCTTACTCCTGTCTGGTCTGTTTTTCCTTTGGTCCAAGTTCACATTGTTCTTAAATGATTGAACACTCACAACGCCTGGAGTGGGGAGGTTAAGGTTAGTGGACCCACTCCATTTCCATTTCTTTTTAGTCAGACAAGTTTGATCTTTTGTAACAGTCTTGATTCCATTTATGGTTAGCCTGTTTTGCCTTGCCTGGTGGTCTGAGAAAGGGGCTTTTGTCCTTGGTCGACAAGGCAAGGAGGGTACATCTGGGGGCGATAGAGGCTTAGGTTCCCCCTTGGTTGTTTGCTTTTGGGGGTGGGGTGGTTGCTGAGGTCCAGTTAGGTCCAGTTGAATAGTCTTCCAGCACACATGCTGAGCTAGTAGAGGACGGAGTAATCACATTTAAGTCTGGTGACTCAGCGGCGGTTGCATTTTCCAGCTCTGTATTAGCGTTCACGTTGTTGGGCTCTAATATAGAGTCCTTAGGATATGTTTCTTGGTGGACTTGCCATTCTTTATGCCGCGAGGGGGTGGGGGGTCATAGCTCTGACAGGCTGCTTGTCCTGTTTATCCTGCCTTGTTTTGTTCTTCGGTGGTGAGGCTCCATCCCCATCCACCTCTCCATCCTCACTCAGCTCCCGGTCCGCAACGGGATCCAGGGGAGTCTGCGAGGGTGGGGTCCTGGTCCCCTTGTGTACACATGAAGCACCAGAGTCAATCAGCTTCCCCCTAGTCTCCAAAGGTGAGTCTAACCGGGGCCTGGCCATGGATGTGGAAGTGGCAGGCGAAGACAGGGACAGTAGGGCTGGCGGAGATAGCACACAGGGAAGGAGGGGAAACCAAGTATTCAAGTTTGCTTGAGTCATGGCTGGGATAGGTGCTCCCCCACCCCTGTGTCAGCATGGCTCCCGGCCCCCAACTTACTTGATAGGTCTCTTCCTGGCCGTGTCGTCTGTTGGGTCGATTGTTGTTGCCAGCTGCGCATGCTATACGCTCGATCTCTGCTGTCGCTTCCTGAGTTAGGTATATCCAAGATGCCATGTTCGGTCAGCTTTCTGGTCATGAGTCCTCCTGCAGCTGACTCTGCATGCTTTATTCATCCCTCAATTTGGGTGAGACTCAGTCTCCAAGCCGAGACCCCAGTCACACTTGAGTGGCTGGACTTGACATGGGATCCGCGCAGGTGCTCCGGGCCTGTTGTCAGCTGAAATAGAGTTTACTTTTCTTTAAAGTGGCAGCAGCAGCTTTTCCAAGTATCGCTCTGAGCTTCCCAGCACAGAGATTTACGAGCTACAGCCTCCCAGACAGTCCCAGACAGTCTTTTTCATGAGTGACTGGACTCCCATTTTAAGAAAGCACACAGCATGTGGCTAACGAGGGTTGGTCTGGCCTGTAGGGAACTCTAGAGATTTCCTGGTGGGCCTCTGCACCCTGGGCCTCTTTTGTGTGGTATTTCCAAATGTTATCAAAAGAAAAGCATTCGGCTTGCTGAAAATGTGTCATATGGGGCCACTTTGAAAATTATTTTTAGGGCCTCTTTTGGTCCCCAGTAATTATTTCTAGGGCCTCTTTTAGTTCCCAGTCCATCCCTGTGGCTAGCTCTGGTACAGCAAGTATCAAGTTTCACGCAAAAAGCATAGGAGAATGCCAGAGTGAGGCTCTAGTGTCCCTGTGTTTTTAGAATTACTGCATTGACTTCCTAAATAAGCATATTTCAGTATCACTAAATTGTTAAGGAAAAGATAGATGTTCCTATTGTTATTTCTTTGATATCACTATTTATTGCAGGAATCCACAGTTCTTACCTGTGATATAAATATTACCTGGAAATATTAAGGAGAATAGACTTTTTAACCCTATAAAACTTATTTTCAGCAGCAGAAAGTTAGGAAGCATTGACTCACAACTTTTTAAAATAAAGTTATTGTTGGCACATTTTATAAAACTTTCTTGAAATAATTGTTTTCCTGTTTAGGAGTTTAATTTCAATCTTAATTGATCACTTATTTTATTACCTAAAGCAGAGAATATTTAATATCTAAATGTTTTGTTATTTCTTCTCTTAGGAAGTACAGCGTATACTGAAGGAAACGCCGTTAAGATTTGACAAGGGTAAGAAGTATTTAAAGAAGTATGCGTGTGCATTGGAAATAATTTAACATTGCACCTTTCCATTACCATATATCCTGTTTAGAGATTGATTCTGAATAGACACCCCATTTAAAGGTCACAGTGAGGTTGTGCGGTAAGAAGATGAAAGTCATTCAGCTGGTTTGACTTCTAGCAGGGCACACCTTGGCAGAGCACTTTTGAAATAATCTGATTCCACTTGATACTTCTTTTGTGATTTAATTACATTTCACTAATCTCGTTTCATGTGTTCCATTGTGCAATCAGTGTGGACCTCTCATTGCTTTTCTAGCAAAACATCTACACTCTATAGCCCTATTCCATAGCAAACGTATTACCCAGCTCCTTTTAGTTCATAGTTCATCCAACTTAATCCAATTGAATGGTAAAGTTAATTCAGCACATTTTAGGTTTTCAGAGAATACCTTATCTCACCAGTGTAACTAATAAGCTGAGCAGTTCCAAGTTACCATTCATGCAGGATATATTTATTTCCATGGGGAATGAACCAGTTATTTTTGCTACATTGCCCTGCATTTAACTCAACGGCGCAGATCTTCTCAAACATTCGTTCACTTAAGAGATCCTGCACTGTTCTGTTAATGGATACTCTAAACCTGATTTCCCCTTGCTGGCTTCTGGGCTGGACAGCTTTAGTGTGTGTGAAGCTGTGACGTCAAGGTTTAAATACACCTCAGCACCTGATAATATTGAAGTGTCTTTACTATGGTTTAGCTTGATTATAAAAGTCAATGCACAACACAACTGATTTTACCAAAACAAGCTGCAACATAAATTAAGAAAGGAATGCATGTGATATATCACTGGCCAATGGCTACTGGTGAGTGCAAATGTTGCACCCGGCATATAACAGGGTATACAGTAGATGTCCTATTTGTTTTAACTACATTATCATTAATTTTGTTTAACAGTAGTGAATAATTGTCCTCTCATTACATAGATATTCAAAGCAAAACATTTTGTGGCGAACAACCTAAGCGGGTATGAAGTAAGCTTTCATGTCCCCATGTAAAGATCTTCTAGACCAGTGGTCTTAAACCTGCTGTCTGCATCACCCTCAAAGCCTGGCCCCCACAGGACTTGATTGCCACAGCTTGATGAATCATTAAGGAAGACCCATTAAGAACTGCTCACCTTAATAGCAGCAGCATCAACCTTTCACAATTAACCGGTGCAAGCTCAGGCTTTACAAATAGGAGAGAGGCAACTGTCTGAAGACATGTAGAGGCTCAAAGCTCATCGAAACTGTGTTTATTTCCTCTTTGATTTAGTCAGCACCTGACTCATATTACTACAGTGTATGAAGTGGAAGCAGGCACTAATGGACCCTGTCCTCTCACTACACCAAAGTTGAAAAGAAAACGGTGTGGAGAGGATGAAGAGAGAGAGAAGGGGGAAAGGTACTGGTGGGTAAAGTCAAAGGAAATAGAGAATGGAGAGACAGAAGGAAAATAACCAAAACAAATTAAGGTACCAGAATGGTATCAATACAGAGAGGAGAGGGAAAGAGGTTGTACAATGGTTTTGCCTTGAACAATTGCAAAACAGAGCTTATAATCTTAGGCACTTGACTTCCTGCAAGCTGGGTCATTTAGACCAAGCATACTCCTCCATTCAAATCGCAAATTGTCTGCTGCCCACTCTCAAGAAAGTGAAGACTTTGCGAGTCACCTTCGATCAAGAACTTTCATTGAGGGCTCACATCAGCCACCTACTGTCCAACTCCTCTTACTATATCAAGCTCCTGGCTCAACTCGGACCTTTTCTTGAAATGTCCAGCTCTGCTATCCTGGCTAGAGCTATTATAGACAGTCGTCTGTACTACTGTGCAAGGATTCTACTGGGTGTGGGTAAGGGGGAGATCAATCACCTGCAAGTTGTTCAGAACAATCCAGTCAGGGTAGTAGCAGGTCTGCGAAAAACTGACCATGTATCGGCGGCAAGGAGATTGCTACACTGGCTTTCTATAGCCAATAGGGTTATGTTTCGTACCCTGTGCATTGTGCACTCCTGTCTCAATGGAAAAAGTCTGGCCTATTTGACAACTCAACTGAAATGGCTACCAGACAGATGCAGCCTTAGGTCTAAAAACACTGCTCTGCTGGAATCACCGAAAGCCAAACTGCCTCTTCTAGAAAGGGGATGCTTCCCTTTCTCGACCCCACGCCTTTGGAATACTCTTACTCCTACGTCCCATCTCCTTTCCTCCATACTTGTGGGGATATTCCGTCCTTCGGGACGGGACCAAAGGACTTTTGTAAAAAAGCATCAAACATTTAAATTGTTGTCCTTCTTTTTTTTTTATGTGGGGTACCGCATGTGCCCGTAACTCCGCTCTCCTGAGCTACAGCCCGCTCATCGCCCTTCAGTCCTTTTCTCTGCGCGGTGGGTGCTGGACGCACTTGCATCATTGGTAATTTTTATTTGTATTCCCTTTGGCCTTCCTTCCTGCTCCGGTTCCATGGTCATCTAGCCCTCCGTCTATGCCGGAGCATCTGGGATTCGTGTCCTGTTCTTCATGCGAGCATCGCTTCGCGAGAACGGATCCCCATTCTCTCTGGTTGGAGTGTCTAAGCCCGGAACATCGCTGGGATTTGTGCTTCTATTGCAACTCCCTTTCCATCCGGGCACTCCACCGTCGTCTTCTTCGGCGGGAGGAAGTGTTTCAGCACGTTCCTCCACCCCATTTACAGCTTTTCATCGACGAAAAAAAGAAACGCCTGGTAAGTTCCTTACTTTTTAGGGCACCCCGGCCAGGGGACTCCTTCCCGGGGTCTTCCAGGACCGGGAGGGGTTCGAGTAGCTCTGTCACCAGGGGTTCCACTGAGGTGCCAAAAGGGCCTAATAGGTGCACCGGAGTGTTCTCTGAGGGTTCCTGTAGTGTAGCGGACCTGCGAAACCCAAGACTGTTCTGAGGTTCACCGTTCGGGTGCTAAAGTTCAGCCCAGTTCTTCTGTGGCTCTGGTTATTGGGGTTCACCCTGAGGTCTCAATTTCTGGAGCTTTCCACACCGAGTCACGACTCAAGGCCGCACTTGATGGAGCTATTCGTCCTGGGTTACAACCCGAGGTTCCTCTTCTTGATGCTAAGATCAGCACTGACCAAATCGAGAGATCCTCTTTGAAGGTCTTGTTAGTGAGGTTCGTTCCTCATCCATCCCACGCTCAGGGTCGTGGTGGTACCGATTATGTTGAGGGGCAAAGAGGGCAGTTACGGACCACAAGCCTTCTAGTACCGGCTCTGCTGAGATTCCTCCACTGGAGGCTAATTTTGGTGTAGTTTCTAAGATGTCCAGTAAACATCCAAGACCTTCCAGCACCGGCTCTGCGGTGTCAAGGCTAAAGTTTTACTTAAGTCCCCTGTCTCCCCTGAGGAGGCAATTGCCTCATCCTCACATTTGACGCAGTTCTCCTCAGGTGCCAACAAAATGGCGGCCCATCCTCCTGGGTCCACGGGGGCCATTTTGGATACCTCCCTTACACCAACGTTCACAATGTTTGGTGCTGGGAACATGTCACTTGGGGCTGAGCAGCCTTTTCCACGTTATGTGGACAACAAAAACCTGTTCTGCCCTTCATTTGACTGGCCTGCTTCCGCTCCACTCATCTATATGGATCCGGCTGATGGTGGGCCCTCCTGGCAACCATCCTCCTTGCGTTCATGGGGGTATGTCCCTCATAAGCGGCCTCTGCCTGTTCCAGAGCCAAATCCTTCGGCTGAGGATGAATTTTTTGGAAAGCTTCAGATGCTCCTGCTTTCTGTTCCCATTAAGGCATATTTCAAAAGTCTTTTCAGGGAAATGTACCCTGAACCTCCTGTCCCACCTCCGGCCCGGCTGTTCTTACGCAGGTTCCGGTGGTGCCACTTCCTCCACCGCTTCCTAGTGGGCCCCCTCCACCACTCCCTCCTCTGCCCTTGCTGTCTCCTATAGAGAAGACACCGGCAGAGTGAGACACCACTTTAAAACCTGAGGCGGTATGCATGGTGGACCAGTCTTCTGCTTCCCCTTCGTTGGATGAGCCTCAAGCGGATCAGGATGGCGATGAACAGTTCCACTCTGTTAGAGCATTCCATGACCGGGTGCTGGATATGATGACCCTCCTTGATATTCCAGTACCTGAAGCCCCCACTCTACAGGAAGGGGTGCTTTCTGCAGCCTCCCTCTCACCTCAGGAGCGTACCGGCCTGTTCCTCCAGAAGGACGTCTTGGCTGAGGCCCGTAAGGTCTGGGATAAACCCCATACTCGGCTACACCTCAACAAGAGGATTGACGCTCGATACAATCTTCATGCCTCTGAGGAGATAGCCTTATTGTCCTGTCCGCTCTCTTCCTCAACGGTGGTGGCAATAGCCACCTTCCAGTCAAAACCGACCTCTACATCTTCCATGGCTGTGTCCCAAATCCTTTCTAAACAGCATAAGCTTCTCGATGCCTTGGGCAAGAAAGTCTTTGCCAATTCGGCGCTCCAACTCCGTCAAGCCGACACCGAGCTCATCCTGGCAGCCGCCAATCTGAGGCTGTGGAAGGAGTTGGTGGATTTCCAGGATGTTTTCCTGTGGATAGGCTAGACGATATCAAATCGGGCTTGTCGGACGCCAAAGTGTTGGCACAGTATCTACTGGAAGCTGCAACACACCACGTAGATACCTCCGCTCAAGGCCTTATGGTCGGGGTTGACATCTCCCGCCAAGCGTGGCTCCACGCAACAAAGTTTTCAAAGGAAGTGCAAGACAAAGTACTGGACCTTCCTTTTGATGACAAGGAATTGTCTCACAAAGACGAAGGCAAGTACCCAAACCGCCAAATCTTTATCGTTCCTGGCAAAAGCTCCAGCTAAGGCCCCTTATACACAGCGGTCAGGATCCCAGACTCGGTCCTTCTCTGAATTCAGGGGGTTTCAGGATCGCTGTGCACACCGTACTGAACCTCTGAGTGGTGGGCTCTGTCGAAAGCAACAACATCAAGGAGGTCGGTTTTTCTCTCGCCCATCAACCTCCTCTCCAGAGACAGGTAGTCTCTCTGCCAACAAGTCATCCAAATGATATATCTAGTCGGTCGCACGAGACTCCGGTTGGAGGCCGAATCTCATCTCATCTGGAGGTGTGGCAGACCATCACCGAATACTGGTGGGTTTTGTCCATCGCTCGGGCGGGCTTCCGCTTGCCCCTCCCCCTATCCCACACTTCAATCCTCCCGTCCAGCAGATCGGGTCTCCCTCCCTCAGAGCTGAGGTACACAAACTTCTAGACCTCAGAGCGGTGGAAACTATTCCCCTTGGGGAACAAGGGGAGTGCTTCTACTCCCGTCTGTTCACAGTGCCCAAACCCAACCAGGCTGGCCTGCGCACTATCCTTGATCTTTCCCAGTTCACCCTTTCTTTCCCCAAGAGAAATTCAAGATGATCACACCTTGCCAAATAAAGTCCTCTCTTCGGAAAAGCGACTGGCTCAGTGTGGTGGACCTTCAGGATGCATAGATGCACATCCTGATATGGAGCCCGCATCGGAAATATCTGTGGTTCTCCTTGGAAGGGGAACATTTCCAGTTCCGTGTGCTCCCGTTTGGTCTCAGCTCGGCACTGCCTGTCTTTCCGAAGATGTCAGTCATCGCAGGTTTCCTCAGACTACATGGAGTTCATGTATACCCATATTTGGACGATTGGCTCCTGCGCAGTCCCTGCCCACAGACGGCATTGATCAATCTCCAGTCTCTCCTCCAGCTCCTGTTCTGCATGGGGCTGTCGGTAAACTGGTGGAAATCTTCCATGACAGTCTCTCAAGACCTGATTTTCCTGGGTTTCCGTTGGAATACGGTCAGTACCAAGGTGTTCCTAACGGCAGACAAGATTGCAGACTTAGCAGCCGCGTGTCAGCTCTTCCTCCAGTCTTCGCACATGACGGCTTGGTGGTTCCAGAGACTTCTGGGCCTCATGGCATCTTGCATGCTAGCCCTTCCTCTTGCACATTTGAAGTTGAGTCATACTCAGCTGGCTCTTCAGAGCTCTTGGTCTCAGGCTTCGGGACCGGATTCCAAGATAATCCCAGTTCCGTCCTGCATGACAACGGATCTAAAATGGTGGTCTTCGGCCGACAACCTTTCAGTGGGGGACTCCTTCCAGGAGCCCTGCCCACAAGTGATGCTTACCACAGACTCCTCCCTTCTGGGGTGGGGTGTAACGCTGGGCCAGCTTCAAGTAATCAACCTTTGGACACTTCAGGACAAGCAGTTTCATATCAATTTTCCTTGCTCTTTTTCTGGCGCTCAAAGCCTTTCAACCGTCCATCCCGAACAAGGTAATCCTTATTCGTACAGACAATTCTGTGGTGATGTTTTACTTCAACAAGCAGGGTGGCACCAAGTCCCCTCTTCTTGTGGACCTAGCCACACAGATTTGGGAATGGGCCATCCAGCACAAGATTTGGCTCCTGGCTGTAGACATTCCGGGTCATATCAATGTAACTGCAGATTCACTCAGCCACCACTCAGCAGCCAGTTACGAGTGGGACTTGAACACAGATGTTCTCTATACCATTTTTTGCCAATGGGGCACTCCAGAAGTGGATCTCTTTGCGACTTTTACAAACAGGAAACTTCCTCTATATGCATCCAGAGATGGTCTCGGGGTGTCCTCCCTGGGAGACGCTTTAGAGATTCCATGGCGCAACATGAAGGCTTATGCCTTTCCTCCACTACCTCTGATTCATCGGTCACTCTGCAAGCTCAGGAATGCATCGAATTGCACTCTCCTCCTCATAGCTCCTTGGTGGCCAGCCAGATTCTGGTTTTCGGAACTTCAGCATCTGTCGATTCTTCCACTGATCAGATTGCCGCAGATTCCCGACCTGCTTCACCAGTGCGGTCGCCAAATGTGGCAACCCTCCCCTCAATCGTTCAGCTTGGCGGCATGGTGCCTGAATTCAGATCTTTAGCGCAATTTAATCTGTCCGAGGACAATATGCGCATTATCCAAGCGAGCAGAAAACCTTCTACGAGGGCTCAATATAGGAGCAAATGGCTCAATTTATGCAACTGGTGCTTCGCTAAGCAGCTTGACCCCAGACACGCTACGGTTGACACTGTTCTTTCATTTGTGTCTCACCAAGCAGCCTATGGCATTCATGTCTTGTCTTGCAGTACTTACTTATCTGCCATTGCGGCTTACATGTCCACTGACAGCTGTTCCTTTTCTTTGACTAATCCGGTCATTAAAAGGCATTTTGCAGGTCTTCTGCATCTTTTCCCGTCGGTGCGCACTCCTCATCCCAAATGGGATTTGAATATGGTCCTCACCACGTTATGCTATAAACCATTTGAACCTATTGTCATGATTCCTGTCCCTCATGTCCCCAGCCCTCCAAGATGTCAGGCTGGAGCCAGGCCACAAGCAACCAACATAGCCCTCAAGGGCCTCTCCATCCCTCCAAAGACCCACTTGGTGTCAGACTTGGAGCTTGTGGCACCAGACTCACTCACTCCCATAGGATAACATTGGGGATTGGACTTGTAGTGCATTGATGGGGACAAGATGGATGCCCCCACATATTTTGATTCCCAGAACTGCATGTATGGTCTAGTCTTTTGGGTGTGGTTCAGCCCAGATGCACCTGGGATACCCAGAGACTATGTAAGCCACACCCAGGCTGAGAAACATGCTTTACATTTTCTGCACCTGCAGCGTGACACTCGCCGTGTTCGGATCGGTCTCCAGTATGCCTGCATCTTTCTTCTGCGCTCAGCTCCTGCAAGAACAAGAACACCGTTAGGAACAGCCTTACCTTGCGGTGCTTCTGCCCATCAGTCATCGCTCCTTCTTATCTGCGGGCATCTTCGGTGGTGTCAGTCCCATCCCGGCACGCCGCTTCCTAAGGAGAAGGGAAAAGAACAGAAAAAAGGCATTAGTAAGCATTCTGCAAATCTTCGCTTATTTTTAAATACTGTACGAGCTTCAAATGCTTACCTGAATCCCAGCCACTGTGGGGGAACTCTGTCTCCGGAACTTCTTATCCATCTGCAAGAGGGAAGAGACACTCCAGGTTAGCGTGGAAACATCTAGAGGCGCTGCATACCGTGCTTACCCACCGCATTTGTTGTTCATAACCGGCATCCACGCTAAAAACGTCGCGGCACCTAAAAGACACAGAAAAAGAACTCAGTTCAATGCAAATACGTAAGGGCTGCATTGCGCATCGCGCTCTCACTCACATTCAGTGCTACTCATCTCAGCAGCACGCCGCCATCCCCGGACGCCGGCCATCATCTAAGGAAGGAAAGGAACGAAGTTAGAGAACTGTTCAAAAGGCTCATTATACTAACCTGTCGGACTCTTGCCAGTGAAGTAACTAGGCAGCAACGAGTCTGCATCAATCAACGCTCCCCTGCACTGAAGGCAGGACGGAGAGCACACTATCCAAGAAAACAAGATGAGCTGTGGATCAAACGGAAGGGTTGGACCCCGTGGAAGAAGGGGTTCAAGCACACAGAGACAATACGGAGTTAAGCTCTACCAATCCTGTGTTTTTTGGCCCAGTCTCCAGTCGAATAGCCTCCAGGGAAGGGTTCGAGGTCAGAACAGGCTGAGTGACGTCCCCGTGGATACCAGGTGAGCGATACAGAACGCAAAGCCTCACATCAAAATCCACCTGGGGGTCATGGAAACGTCAGAAACCGACCAGTTAGCCCACATGTTGGGGCAGCTACGTTCCGAAGTACATGCAGCCAGGCAGGAGACCAACACCCTGAGGAGAGAGCTGATAGTAGCCAAAGAACGCACTGATGATTTAAGCCGGCAACTTCTCCAGTCACAAGCAGGGCATGCACCATTGCCGGGAAGCGTGCCCTCGATGCCAGCGCCATCAGCCAATCCTGTTCAGATAACCCTTCCTGGGGCAGTTCCCTTGGCCCCGCCCGAACAATTTACGGGGGATCCCAAGAGGTTTGCAACGTTCATGAAGCAATGCCACCTGCACTTCCTTTGTAGGCCAGGGGCCTTTCCGAATGACCAATCACGGGTTGCTTTTGTGCTATCCTACCTGAGTGGTAGCGCCGCGGACTGGTCTGTACCCTTTGTGGCCCAAGACGATACTTTGCTGCATGACTTCAGGGATTTGCAGCAGGAGATGGAAAAGCTGTTCGCCCAGTCGTATTCATGGGCAGGCATTAGACAACGAACTTCTGTCCCTACGCCAAGGGAATCAAGACCTATTAACATACATAGCCACGTTCAATAGACTCGTAGTTGAAGCAGAATGGCCTGTGGAGAAGAGAACCACGTTATTTCATCAGGGGTTGAGGGGGGAGCTCAAGGATGTTCTCGCACAAGTAGTGAACCCCCCGAAAGACTGCTCAGAATTCATAGACCTTATTGTTCAACTGGATCATAGGTTGCAGGACCGAAGAGCAGATCGAACCAGACCGGACCCTCGCCCTATGTATGTGCATTCAAAAGACAATATTGCCCGAACAACGGAAGGTTCAGGAGAACCAATGCAAATCGGGGGGGGTCAGATCCCCCTTGACTAAAGGGGAAAGGGATAAAAGGAGACAGCAGCAGTTATGTCTGTACTGCGGAAGGTCAGGTCATTTCCTTAAAGAGTGCCCTGTGAAGCCATCGAGGAGGACGGTAGGGGCCACGGACAAGGAAGATACCATCAAGGAATCGGAAAACTCCCCAGCCCGGCAAGTGTAGGGGTCCACTTGTCGAGCGAAGAAAGTGAACTACAGACCTCCCATTTTGCACTATCTGTGGTCTTGATCAATCACCAACAACCATCTCGGATGCACGCAGTAAGAGCGTACATAGACAGTGGAGCCATTGGGAATTACATCGACCAGGATCTTGCGGCAAAGGTGGGGCTTCCATTATGCCCTAAATCAACCACCGACACTGTTACCACAGTCGATGGCACGGAAATAGCTTCTGGTCCAGTATCCCAATGCACTGCAGCTTTAACCCTTCTGTGCCAGGATGGACACCAAGAATCTATCATTTTCGACCTCTTAAGGCACCACAGTTCTGGTTGATTTTGGGAATGCCATGGTTGGTAGCTCATAATCCTCGAATCGATTGGCGAGCAAAAGAATTGGCTTTTCCCGAGACTTGCGCTCACATATGTTATTGCCAAGAGAAACAACCAATAGACACCAGAACCTCCACGCTTGCGACTGTGGCAATCAGCACCATACCAAGTGAATACCAGGACTTTCAAGATGTCTTTCAGAAAGAACAGGCTAATACCCTGCCACCGCATAGACCATACGATTGCCAAATTGACCTGATACCCGGTGCACAAATTCCTTGTGGGCGAATTTACGCACTCACGGAACCAGAAAACCAGCGCCTGAAGGCCTATCTTGACCAATACCTGGCCAACGGGTTCATCCGTCCCTCGAAGTCTCCAGCAGCCAGTCCGCTATTCTTTGTACCGAAAAAGGAGGGGGACTTGAGAACGTGCATCGACTATCGCGCACTGAACCAGATTACCGTAAAAAATCGCTATCCCCTGCCACTGATCCCTGAATTGCTTGATCAAGTCAAAGATGCCCAAATATACACAAAACTAGACCTGAGGGGGGCATATCACCTTGTTCGCGTAAGACAGGGGGACGAATGGAAAACCGCTTTTCGCACCAAATACGGCTTGTATGAATATCAAGTAATGCCCTTTGGCCTTTGCAATGCGCCTGCTGCATTTCAATACTTCATGAACGATGTCCTGCGGGAATTGATTGATGTCTGTGCTCTAGTGTACACCGACGATATCCTAGTATATTCTGCATCAAAGCAGGACCACTTTAAACACGTCCGATCCATATTGGAGAAACTCTGTGAACACCAGCTCTACACCAAGCTCGAAAAGTGCTCATTCCACGTCTCCGAGGTGGAATTCCTGGGCTTTATTCTCAGCCCAAATGGAATCCGAAAGGATGTACACAAGGTAGATGCTATCCTGAACTGGCCATCCCCAAATTCATTCAAGGGGGTTCAAAGTATGCTGGGTTTTGCAAACTTCTACCGCCGGTTCATCCCAGGATACTCGCAAATCGTGCATCCCATCACGTCATTACTAAGGAAAAGCAATAAAAGGTTCCAGTGGACAACAGAAGCCGAGGAGGCTTTCCAGGAACTCAAAGCAAGATTCACATCTGCCCCAATCTTACGCCACCCTCGCCCTGATCTCCCATACCTGGTGGAAACGGACGTCTTAAGCATGCCTATGGGAGCCGTCCTTTCACAAAAGGACCCCAAAACGGGCCAGTTACACCTTGTTGCCCTCTGGTCGCGTAAATTCACACCCCCTGAACTCAATTACGCTATCAAAGACAAAGAACTCCTGGCCATTAAGTCAGCCTTTAAGGCATGGCGGCACTACCTCTTGGGCGCCAGACACACAATCACCGTAATAACTGACCACCGGAACCTCCAGTACCTAAAAACGGCAAAGGCCCAATCATCACGACAACTACGTTGGGCTCTTTTTTTTGCTGAATATGACTACGTGATTACATTTCGACCAGGGGTGAAAAACGGGAAGGCTGATGCCCTTTCCCGTATGGGGGTGGAAGAGCAAGGGTATCAGACCCCTGACCCAATAGCAATCATCCCGAGTGACAAGCTCCTAGGAATCACAGCAACCATAACTCAGATAGAATTACATGAAGAAATCCAAAACCTGATGAGTCCGGAGCAATTGCAAGCGTGGAGTGCACAAGGATAACATTACATGATAAAAGATCAGTTGCTCTACTTTAGGAATCGTTTATTTTTTACCAAACCAAGAACTACGAGAACAAGTCATGTTCGGTTATCATGATTCCTTGATGGAGGGCCACCCCGGAATAGCTAAAACCCTAGCCAAGGTAAAACGAAATGATTGGTGGCCCACGTGGCGTAAAGACATTATCCAATTCATCCTATCTTGTGAAGTGTGTGCTCAAAACAAGTCATCCAAGCAGAAACCGGCTGGGCTATTACAACCATTGAAAATCCCACCAGCACCCTGTCACACATTGTCCCTCCATTTTATTACTGACTTACCACCCAGTCAAGGGTTTAACACTATTCTTGTGGTTGTGGACCTCTTTTCAAAAATGACACATTTCATTCCTCTTAAGGGGCTCCCAAATGCTTCCACTCTGGCAAAGGTATTTCTTGAAGGCATTTTACAGCTCCATGGGTTTCCTTCAGTTTTGGTCTCAGACCGAGGTACTCAATTCGTATCTAACTTCTGGAGAAAATGCTGCTCTATGGCCCAGATCGACATCCGGCTATCCACCAGTCACCATCCCCAAACGGATGGTCAAACTGAGAGGAAAAATCAGACGCTCGAGCAGTATCTGCGTTGCATGTTACACCGAGCTGAAGCAAGCTGGTTCGACCTATTATGGATAGCTGAATATGCTTATAATAATTCCCTACACACCAGCACTGGGCAGACACCCGTTTATACCATGTATGGCAGGCACCCACATACTTCTGAGTTGGACGTTCCTACAACCCTGGAAATGCCAGCAGTCAAAACCTTGCACACAACCATTTCTCAAACCTTTAAGAGGGCAGCTGAACACCGACTTCAAGCTAAGAATCGCCAAAAGAAGTTTGCTGATCAACACCGAGCAAAGGCCCCCAACTACCAAGTGGGAGACAAAGTCTGTCTGGCATCTAAACACATGTCCATTAAAGGAGCCCAAACTTTCCGTCCAAGATACCTGGGTCCATTGACCGTCACCTCCGTGATAAATCCAGTGGCGGTCAGACTAGCTTTGCCGTCAAACATGCAAATTCATCCTGTGTTCCACGTGTCTCTCCTTTAACCTGTTCAACCTGGGACCCGAGTAGCAACGCCACCGCAGCCAGTAGTAGTCGCCGGGGAGCCAGAATTCAAAGTCAAGGACATCCTAGATTAAAAGTACGTCAGATCGCATTCGATAGAGTCGACTGGCACTTCCTCGAGGCCACATTGCAAAAGATAGGCCTAGGCCCCACACTCCGACGAGGAATCAAAGCAATCTATAAGTCTCCAAGAGCATCGGTCTCGGCGAACGCTCAATTCTCCCGGTGGTTCCCCCTCAACAGGGGTACAAGACAAGGTTGCCCCCTATCGGCGATACTGTTCGCACTGTCCTTAGAACCTCTCGCCGTGATGCTACGAGCTGATCCTGCAGTGGAGGGAATCCAAGTGAGTGGTAAAGAATATAAACTAGCCTTGTATGCGGACGACATTCTGCTCCACCTGTCAAACCCAACGTCTTCCGTTCCGAGAGCGATCCAGCTAATAGAGGAGTACGGTGCACTCTCGGGATTTAAAATCAACAAATCCAAATCTACTCTTTTTCCACTTCATGAACCATCGTCGGAACACCAGAGCGCCCTTGCGCAACTCGGGCTGATCGTCGGAGGCCCGACATTGAAATATTTGGGAATCAACTTAACGCGACACCTCGACGGCCTCTACGAAGCCAACTTTCCCCACCTCCTCGAGGCTCTCAAGGCTGATCTCAAGAAATGGAAACCGCTTACGATATCCTGGATGGGACGCCTGAATGCGATCAAAATGGTGTCCCTCCCACGGTTTCTCTATCCCTTTCAGGTCCTGCCGATCACAATTCCGGATCACTTCTTCAAGCAAGTCAGAAAAGCCATCCTACATTTTTTGTGGAACGGAAAGAAACCCAGAATCCCCTACGAAGTCTTAATACTACCAAAAGAGTTAGGGGGGGTTGGCCTACCGGACATAGAACGCTACTATCAGGCCACACAGCTCAGGATCTTAATCCCACATCTCCGAGAAAGGAAAGACCTCCAATGGGTCCACCTAGACAACAACGTTCTATACAACGTGACTCTGGCAGAGTGGTTATGGGTCCCCAGATCGAAGCTATCGAGGAAGCTGCGCAACCACCCGATACTAAGCACGTTGTGGAACATATGGAGGAAGGGAAGAGCAATGTCAGGAGTCACCACATGGCCCTCGCCACTGAGCCATCTTTGGTCCCCTGGAATCAGAGAGGAAATCCCGGAACATGCCAGATACCAATCTTGGTTTGATGCCGGCCTTGAGAGGGTCGGCCAGCTATGGAGAAAAGGGAAATTCATTTCGATAACGGAACTCGAGGAGGCCCTCCAAATCCGCCCGATACCAGTTTTCCTGTACCTACGTCTGAAAGGCGTCATATCTAGGAAGGAATGGAAGGATACCACACAGAGAGAACTAACGCCCTTCGAGACAATCCTAGACACAACTACCACCTCCAAATGCCTCATAGCGAGAATGTACAAAGCCCTAATCACCAAAGACAACGCACCTAATCATCGTCTAAAAGCAAGATGGGAACGAGATTTTGCCAGAGAGTTCGACCAGCAAGCCTGGAATAAAATATGTGAAACACCGTCCAAAATATCAATCGCGGCCCAATATAAATTGCACGCAATAAAATTACTACATAGATGGCAATACGACCCACAAAGACTGTCCAAAATGTTCCAGACCTCCAGTCCGAGATGCTGGCGACATTGTGGAATGAACGCCGATTACTGGCACATGTGGTGGGCTTGCCCCAAAGTCCGCATCTACTGGCAGGAGGTCCTGGGATGGATCAAACAGCTGGAAGGCATAAATAGAGAACTGTCACCCCTCCTGATCCTGTTTGGCCTCGAAGAAGAAGACGACGAAATGACAAGAGTGAAAGGTCTGGTATCCCCCCTCTTACTTGCGGCGAGAGCTGCCCTCGTGATAAAATGGAAAGCTCCTCGCCTACCTAATAAGAGGGACTGGATACGGATCGCTACAAATATTTACACTATGGAGAAAGTAACAGCAATATTACATGACAGAGCTGCGCGACAGGAGGAAGTCTGGTTCGATTTCACAACAAAATACATCTCGCGCTCGACCATGGAAGACTCGACTCAGCAGGGAAACTGCTCCTGATCCACGCCACCAATCACTGAAAACTGAAAGACCCCTTGCTGACAACCCTTGCGTGTCACAGACTATACAGGAGAACAATGATCATCAGATGTTCCAAGATGCGCGTCACGTAGCTCACTACGACTCAGAAAGCCAATGCCCTGAAGGAAGCGGACATGAGAAATGGGGATAGGGAGGAGGGTGGGAAGGGGGGAGGGGAGGGGGGGTTTTCTTTTCTCTTCTTTATTCTCTTTTTCTTTCTTCTTTCTGCTTTCTCCTGGAATGCGAAGCGTTAATGTTGATAACTGTTGTTAAGGTGGACTTGGAGTTTCTAATGAAGTAGCTCGCTATGTACAATGTATACCCACCTGTATGTTCACATCCCTTGTTAAAAACAATAAAAGTCAAATTTAAAAAAAAAAAAAAAAGTACGTCAGATCCAAATTATACTACTTAGTAGACTGGAAGGGGTATGGTCCACAATACAGGACATGGGAGCCTTGTGAGTACATCCATGAACATCGCTTGCTTAGACGATTTCATCAAAACCATCCAACCAAACCAGGACCAGACAGAAGAGCCACCTTGAGAGGGGCTTTGGGGGGGAGTGCTGTCATGATTCCTACCCCTCATGTCCCCAGCCCTCCAAGATGTCAGGCTGGAGCCAGGCCACAATCACCTACATGGCCCTCAAGGGCCTCGCCATCCCTCCAAAGACCCACTTGGAGTCAGACTTGGCGCTTGTGGCACCAGACTCACTCACTCCCATAGGATAACATTGGGGATTGGACTTGTAGTGCATTGATGGGGACAAGATGGATGCCCCCACATATTTCGGTTCCCAGAACTGAATGTGCGGTCTAGTCTTTTGGGTGTGGTTCAGCCCAGAGGCACCTGGGATACCCAGAGACTATTTAAGCCACACCCAGGCTGAGAAACATGCTTTGCGTTTTCTGCACCTGCAGCGTGACACTCACCGTGTTCGGATCGGTCTCCAGTAGGCCTGCACCTTTCTTCTGCGCTCAGCTCCGGCAAGAACACCTTCAGGAACAGCCTTACCTTGCGGCGCTTCTGCCCATCAGTCATCGCTCCTTCTGTTCTGCGGGCATCTTCAGTGGTGTCATTCCCATCCCGGCACGCCGCTTCCTAAGTAGAAGGGAAAAGAACAGAAAAAAGGCATTAGTAAGCATTCTGCAAATCTTCGCTTATTTTTAAATACTGTACGAGCTTCAAACGCTTACCTGAATCCCAGCCGCTCTGGGGGAACTCTGTCTCCAGAACTTCTCATCCATCTGCAAAAGGGAAAAGACACTCCAGGTTAGCGTGGAAACATCTAGAGGCGCCGCATACCACGCTTACCCACCGCATTTGTTGTTCATAACCGGCATCCATGCTAAAAACGTCGCGGCACCTAAAAGACACAGAAAAAGAACCCAGTTCAATGCAAATACGTAAGGGCTGCATCGCGCATCGCGCTCTCCCTCACCTTCAGCGCTACTCATCTCAGCAGCACGCCGCCATCCCCGGATGCCGGCCATCATCTAATGAAGGAAAGGAACGAAGTTAGAGAACTGTTCAAAAGACTCATTATACTTACCTGTCGGACTCTTGCCAGTGAAGTAACTAGGCAGCAACGTGCCCGCATCAATCAACGCGCCCCTGCGCTGAAGGCAGGACGGAGAGCACACTATCCAAGAAAACAAGTTGAGCTGTGGATCAAAGGGAAGGGTTGGACCCCGGGGAAGAAGGGGTTCAAGCACACAGAGACAATAGGGAGTTAAACTCTACCAATCCTGTGTTTCAGGGCAGGCCCAGTCTCCAGTTGAGTAGACTTCAGGGAAGGGTTTGAGGTCGTAAGAGGTCAGAACAGGCTGAGTGACGTCCCTGTGGATACCAGGTGAGCGTTACACCTATGGCCACTACCGATCTCAAATACCTTTCTTGGAAAGTCACCTTTCTGATTGCTGTGACATCGGCAAGGCGAGTAAGCAAGCTCTAAGCTCTTTCTCTGGAACATCCATTCGTCACCTTCCATAAGGATAAGGTTGTGCTCCGCACTCATCCTTCTTTCCTGCCTAAGGTGGATACCGATTATCATTTGAACCAATCGTTCTCCTTACCTGTCTTTTTTCCTAACCCAGCATCGGATGCCGGGAGAGTCTTACGCAACTTGGACATTAGGCGAGCCCTGAAGTTTTATCTCGACAGAACGAGTGAACTCAGGGCCTCTTCACAACTCTTTGTCACATTCGGGGACCCAAAAGGGAAACCGGCTTCCAAAGCAACCATCTCCCGATGGATTTCCTCCTGCATTTCAGAAGCCTATAGCATCTAGGGCTTTCAACCTCTGAAGGGCATCCATGCTCATCTTCTACGTGGCAAAGCGGCTGCTCTTGCCTTCCAAAAGTATGTTCCTTGGGAAAGCATCGCCAAGGCAGCTACGTGGGCTTCCCCATCAGCTTTTTGTTAACATTATTGCATGGACCTGAGCTCCAGGGCCAATGCCCAGTTTGGTCAGGATGTTCTTAAGAACCTATTCCAGTAAAGGGGTTTTCCATCCACCGAAACTAACTGTGGTGCGTGCTTGGCAATCTCCCACAAGTATGGAGGAAAATGGACGGGACGTAGGAGTATAACAAAGTTACTCACCGTAGTGACTACTTTACTCCTAGTCCATAGTCCCCTTTGCTCCATACGCCGGCCCAGCGTCCCCCTAAAAAGTATCCTCTATTATTGCTTAAATGGTCTCAGACCTGGCGATAGAAAAGGACTGAAGGGGGATGCGCGGGGCAGAGCTCAGCAGGGTGGGGTTACAGACACATGCGGTACCCCGCATAAAAACAAAAGAAGGACAAACATTTCTATTTTTTATGCTTTTTTACAAAAGTGCTCCGGTCCCGTCACAAAGGATGTAATGTCCCCACAAGTATGGAGGAAAGCAGACTATGGACTAGGTGTACGGTAGTCACTACGGTGAGTAACTTTGTTAATCACCTGATTTGAGACTATGTTCTAGCTTGGTCATTTTCAAACGTCTTCTGAAAACTGCTTTTTGAATAAACCTAACACACTTGATTGTTGTACATCAGTCTTAGTGCTCTCATGCCTTAGGGCTTTTTGTTTCAGCGCTCTACAAATAAATAAAATAAATAAGAACATGAGGGAGAGTGAACTGAACTGAAATGTTGAAAAACTAGGAAGGGAAATAGGAGAGGCAAAAAACCATGGGAGAAGGGGCAAAGGGAGGGGAGGGACAGACTAAGGAAAACCTGAGGATAAAAGCGAGAGACAGAACAGGAGGCAGGGGAGAAACAGAGCACAAGTAAAATGATGGTGAACAGGTATGTGAAAGAGAGGCATAATGAAAGGATGGAGAGAAGAGTAATAATGGCAGATGAGAGACAACACAACAGAAGGAAAGAGAGGTAAAAGGCAGAACAAGTTAAAGAGTAAGAGACGTGAGAGGACTAGAGAGTTAATGAGAGCTAGAGAAGTGAAGACCAGAGGAGGAACAGAGAAAGAAAAGGAGGGGAATAAAGAGAAAAAGCACTAAAGGAGGGAGAGACAAAGACAGCATGAGAAGACATTAAAAGACAGAAAAGGAGGGAGGCAAAGGGGACACCGTGCAGAGAGAAAAGGAGGCACACAAAGGACAGACAAAACAAAAGGTAGAGACCCAGTGGGTAAGAGAGAAGTGGTAGGAGTGAACTAGAGAAGATTGAGCAGCGCAGTGTTTGAATACAAGAAGTAAGGGGGAAGGTGAGAGAACATGAGAAAGAATGAAGGAGTGAGTTGAGAGACACGCCTGGTGAGGTAGGAAAATAGGTAATGGAGACAGAACAAGGGAGGGACTATGAATTTAATTTAATTTAAACTTGTATGAAGCACTCTCCCTACCCAGAGGCTCTCAGAATGCCTAACAAAGGTCAAAGGCTGGAGCTGAAAAAGAAGTTGCAATGTCTTCAGAACAGGATTGGAAAACCTGTATAGACAAAGGGCAGCAGAGACATGCTCTGGCTGGGTTAAATATCAGGAAAAAGGTAAGATTTAAGACTTTTGTGGAAGGTGATGATGGAATTTGTGGTAAGGGGTGTGGCACGGGAGGGCATTCAAGGTTTTGGGTGCCAATTGAGTGAAGGCTTGTTTATCTGTGAAGGTTAGCTGACTGTAAAGACCAGAGAGGGGGTCTGCACTTCTGCTCTCTATCTGGTAGAGCAGAGGCACAGAGTACCCCAGCCAAGATTCTCTATTATTGGTACGTGGTCGAGCAATCAAGGCCTAGCTTCTCAGGAGGTGATGCAGGCTGGTTCTTAAGAACAGTGTAGTATCCAAGCACCCACAAAGGAATGTCCGCACACTGTATTAGTTAAAACACAGTCTTTATATAATTAATATTCAAGGTTATGTACAAAATCACGATAACTCACTTTGTACTCAGTTATCTATGATGGCAAATATACAGTTCTACGTGGTACCACAATTACTATTAGATCTCTTTAAAGTGCATCAACTGTACGGTTAAATGTCACACAAATCAGTTCGGAAAGGAAACCAACAATAGATATAAGAGGAAAGCAGTTGGTTGGAACAATTGGCAGAATACTGGCCCTGATACCTAGACACAGTTCTGTGTGGAGATCCCCCCACCTGGGCAACCTGTATAATAAAGATATATCACAAGACCAGTCCATATATTGTTCACAAGAGACTTTCCAATAGTTCTGCAACCCCAAAGTACCTAGCGCTGTAGCGTTCCTCGTCGGGGAATTGACGGCCCTTCTTGAGTGCCCTCCCCTTAAGACAGGAGTCACGGGTTGTCGAACGTCCGACGGAGAACAGGGTGAACTACGGCGGTGAAGTGACAGCTTCTTTCCTAGCGGTGCTCGTCGACGGGAAAGCGTAAACGTCATGCAAGGAAGAGCCGTGTGGGGCTCCAGCCAGTCTGGTCGGCACTTCCCCACACTACCATATATGGAACTTCCACCCAACAGCAAGTCAGGGGGAAGGGACAGAGTCAGGGCTTCCCAGGACTTCGGGAAGATCAAGGTTACAGGCAATGGAAGGCAAGAGGCCACGGGGGCCATCTTGTCTCCATCAGGAATCTACTGATTCCAATGGCAGGGCTTGGGCATCCCAAAATGGAGGATACTCAGGGCACCAGTTAATTCAGCACAGAGCTGCCACCAGCCCGCCCCCTGCTCTGTGGGTCACACACAGGTGCCCAAAAACATACACTAGGGGCACAAAGTTGTACCCCCACCCATGGGTGCCATAAGGGTATCCCATGGGTCTGTTCACCAAAACCAAAGGAGAGAGCTGCACCGCCAGGAGTCCCACATGAACTCCTGCGTGTAAAACACGGCAGAACACACGATAAAAGGCAGTAAAGGACAAGGATACGGAGGCCCTGTCCCCCCGATGCATTTCCAGCATCACACTGGCATAATGGAATGCGATGTTGGTTGTCTTGTCTTGTGCTTGTGTGACTTAGAGGTTTCAGTTTGTTGTGAAGGTGAAATAGGGGTTTGAGGTGGATGGCCTTGTATATGTTGCAGAGTCTTTGAAAGCAATCATGTTTCTGGGTTATGGGTAGCCAGTAGAGCTGGGAGAAAGCTGGGGTAACGTGTGAGTGTTTTGGTAGGTATAGAATGAGTCGTGGTACTGCTTTATGTATGGCTTGCACGGGGCTAGGTTGTTGATGAAGAGTCCAGTAAGAATTGCGTTTCTGTAGTATATCTTGGAGAGAACTTGTGCCTGGATGGCTATGCTGAAGTCATCAAGGGTAAGGATCTGTTGTACCTTGCATAGGAGGTGTAGCTGCATGTTTCATCTTTTGGTGATGGTGGCTATGTGGTTTGTGATGGGTAGGTGGGGGTTGATGATGAATCCTAGTGACTCATCTGGTGTGGGTAGGGATATATGTGGGTTGTCCATGGGGAGTTCTTTGATCTAAGGGGTCAGGTTAGATTTGTGTCTCATGGCAAGTGAGTAGGTATTCCGTTTAGGATGGTTTGAATTGAAGGAGATGGCTGGCTATTTAAGTGTAGCCGCTGATGAGATGATTTTTGACGGTGTGGAGTACTACAGGGACGAGATTTGGCCATACATTTGCTTGTCATCTGTGTATTTCTGAAAGTGAATGTTATGGGTGCTAAGAGTATTTCCAAAGAATTCAACATATAGCTTGAACAGGAGGGGTGATAGGGATGATCCTTGCAGTACTCAGTATTTGACTGTGGTGAGATTTGATCAATAGGGGGCCATGGAGAAAAAGTGTGCCCTGTTAATGAGGAAGGAAATAAACCAGTCAAGAACAGTTGCCTTAGAGTTTCATCCTGTGGGACAGGATCTCAAAGATGGTGTGGTCAATGGGCTGAAACCTGCAGAGTTTGACAAGAACTCAAAGGAATGTGTGTCCTTTGACAGAGAAGTTGTGTAGGTCATCCAGGGTGCACAGTATTGCAGTCTTGGTGCTGTGGCCTGGGGAGGAACCCTAATTGGAAGGGTTTGAGGAGGTGATGTTTTATTGTAGTTGCCTTGTGACAAATGTCCTATGATTCTGGTGAGGTATGACAGGATTGTGAGGAGACAATAGTTTTCATGCAGCATAGGGGTGGAGGGTTGGTTTCTTGGGAACGGGGGAGATTTGTCCTGTTTTGAGTGTGGAGGGGATTACACTGTGTGAGAGACATGCATTGATGATGTTGACCCAGTGTGGAGCCAGGGTAGTGATGAAGTTAGACACCTCTGCCGGGCTAGCATCATCTAGGAAGTGTGGCTGTCAGGTTGTCTTAGTAGATGCTGTGGAATGTGTCTCATGTGTTAGAGGGTTTGACATTGGTGTTGTAAGAGGGACTCAGAGGGGAAGGCTTGTCTGATGTTCTGTATGTTGGATTTTAAGCAGTCCTTGAGGGAGATGTAAAATGAACTGGATAGGGGTTCCCCAGGGGTGGATGGCCATCTTGTCTTTGGAGCTGCAGTCGTGGGGTGGCATAGGTTCGTTTGCCAAGCTCTTTCTAAGCTTTGGTTTCCTGTTTAAAGGTAAGGAAGGAATTGGTGGGCCATGGCTTGTAGTGTTGGTTGTTGGGTGTCTGTATTTTCAAAGGGGCTATTTGGTTGTTTGCCTTGGTAAATGTGATGTTGTAATTGTTGTGGAGTAAGGTGGGGTGGGTGTGTGGGAAGCTGGATGGTATAAATGTTGCGAGAGCGTTGAATGTGATTTGTTTGATATGCTTGTCTGAGGGGTGGGGGACATGTGAGGGGGAGGTGGGATACAATTGTGTGGGAGACAGAACCTGAAGGAGGTGGTAAAGCGGTCGTATCACAATACCCAGATTCAATTTTGCAATGACACCTTATTTGTGCTAGAAGGTCAGGAGAGTTCCCAGCTATGTGTGTTGGATGGGTGATGTGTTGGGTGATGATGCAGTGGGAGAGGAGTGGAAATACTGTTCAGAGTGGAATTGTTTGGGTGGGAATTGTCTGGGTTGAAATCACCAGGGTAAATGTTGGTGCAGGTCGAAGCAGTGGTTGGTGGTAGTGAAGACAGATCATTCAGTATGTAAATGAGGAATGTGTGTTGGGGCGGTTAATGAGGTGGATGAATGTGAGGTGTGGGTTTGATGGAGGGGAGCAACTGAGAGGCAGGGATTCAACAGACGTGCATGTTGGGTGTGTGGGGTTGCTAAGTGTAAGTGAGTCTTTGTATATGATGGCAATGCCACCACCTCTTTTGTGTGTGCCGTCTCAGTGGTGGATGCGGTAGCGTGGGGAGAGCATGCCATGGAGGATTGACGTTTGGTGAGGTTTGAGCCATGTCCCTGTTTGAAAGAGCTTGTCTGGGGTGTGTATGTCACATGATGATGCCATCGAATTCATGAGTGTGCGCTGGTGCAGAGTGGCAGTTGATGAGAATGCATGTGTGTAAATATTTGTCTCAGTGGAGCTATGTAATAGAGTATGGTCTGAGTGCAGTTTTTTGTATTTGTGTGTTGTGCTTGTGTCCTGTTTGTGGCATCAATTGGCAACCAGGCTCTATAATGTTCACAGCAAGATATACAGAACGATATATGTGCCTCATTACGGGTCTGGCGGTAACCGTGCCGGTATTACCGGCGGGTTGCTCCCAGACCTGTAAATATTTACCAGCGCGTGAGTTGCCGGTAACACCGGGGTATTTTATATAATTCTGTGGTGTCGGAAAGTCAGGCGCCGTAAATAGTAATTCTCCATTCCCCACAGAGTCGCATAGGACTCTATGGGAATGGGGAACACGGAAGCACCAGCATCGTTATTAATGGTACTGGTGCTTCCGTGATGGTCTGCCTACCAAGTCCGCTGTGTCCCGCAGGGTCAGACCGGCAGGCAGACCTGTAATATGCCGGTCCAGAAACAAAGGTGGCAGTAAGCTTACCGGCACTGTTGTTTCGGACCGGCATGCTTGTAATGAGGCCCATAGACTCCTGCACTTAGTTCCTTATGACCTTTGCTCAGGATGCACGGGCGACGGGACACTCTAAAGGAAGTTGCTTAAAATTCTAAGTTTTCCCAAGAAAAAGTTCCAAATGAAGTTCTTAAAAATCGGAATAACAAGCCAGTTCTGTGAAGGAGGGAAAGAAATAGCATGGTAAGAAGCAAGGAGTGAAACTGGAAAGAGTGGGGACAGAGATAAAGATTGAAGGTGGGGAGAGAAAGAACGCATTGACAATACTGCTTAAATAAGCAGACACAATTAAATTGTGATGAATGAGCTTTGCTATGGGAATTCCGTTTTTAGATTGGCGGGATGGGAGCTGTGCTGCCTCCTATCCTGTCTCAACAAAACTATCTGGGACAGGATGCCTTTCGAGCGACAAACCCTCCTGCCACATGAACATATATTTTATCTTCTAACATCTAGATAATGTCAATCTCTTTGGGAATTCATTATTATCTTTCCAGCAAAGGAAATGCCACATATTGATTTAACCAAGCTCATTAAAAAAATCGAATTCGCCTGCCTGTTGTCAACTACCCTCTCTGACCAGGAGCAAATTAGTCTATGATATGGTCCCCCTAAGCCCTGCACCCCCTATCTGCTGCCCCTTCTCATGGTCACTGTCATGACCAGGGGTGAGCAGGTATGGGGCCCAAATCTGCTACATTTTGCTGAATGGGGTCTCGGCATAAAGAAGATTGAAGACCATGGTTCAAGACTGATAAAGCAAGTATTTTGTTCCATATAACTTACATGCAGATACATACAACTGTCCATTGAGCTGCACATCACATTTGATAATATAGTTGCCTTTATCACTAAAGTAAAATGTACTTTTGTCCAATTAAAATGTGTCCCTATATCACGCAGTCAGTATTTACAACAAACATTAGTTCAATTCTGAGTGGAAATATCCTTTGTGTTTTATCTGCAGTTGTAGAGGATGACTCCCAGCTCACCAGGAGAAGCAAATATGGAAAATGGCCTCTTGCACACCTTACAATCAACCTCTCAAACAGCACATGGGGTAAGCTCAAATTGTCGGAATGTTGCAGCTTTTGGGGTTACTGTAGATAGCTCCCAGCGAGTTTCTATGTACCTTTTCCCAAAAAATGCACAAACTAGTGGTGCATTTGAGGAGTTCTATGTATATCTCTCTGCTAGTGCCTAGAAACAGTGATCTGAATTCATTACAATTGATAAATGTATTGTATGCATACACACCCATACAATACAGCATTAATGTATAGCTTATACATTTATGATGAGTATACTGAGTAAGTGCACAGCGTCCATTCAGTAAAATGTATTGCACACCATAAGGCAAGGTCAGACACTCTTCATGTGCAATATTTGCATTACTCCGACTAAGAGTATTGTTATTAATCTTACTTTTTCAGAGACTCCATACATAGGATTATGATTTTGTATCAAAACTCACATACCACACATAAGCCACAAAGGATTCATTCTACATCATGGATTCCAAACCCTTTCTATTGAGTTTTGTGAGGTGGAACTCTCATCTTCTGTCGGATAAGACTTGTCTGCATCAACTCCCAGCTTTCAGCATCTCCACGTGCTATTTATTCTTTCAAAGAGTTGTCTAGGTGATAGACAGAATGACATATTCTCTCTCCTTTTTATCTATTTGGTTGGTGAACTATCCTCCCATACCCCCACGAAAATAACAGACTTGACTAGCAGTGCATGTTCATAGTAGGGAATTTGCATTCTATCTTTAACACCAGGATCCTCATTCATCAATTCCCCAGAGTTTTGTGCTGGCACTGAATATTTCCCTCAGAGTCTCACTCCTTTCAGATGTTCTTTGTCGATAATCCTGCATACACGGTGACCTGCTCACCAGGGAGTAACATCTGTCCTGTCTCATCTTTCCACACAAATTACTTTTCATCAGACTACTTTACCTGCCCCATTCTAGGTAACTACAAACTCTGATACGTAAAATACCATGGCATTTTAATACCTGTATTTAAGTTCTTTTCACTTGCCTAACACGTCAGAAATAATACACCCATAGTGATAATCTGCAGTGCTAATACCGCACCCTCAGACTCCTTACTTCTTCACTTGTACGTAAAGAGGCACACCCTTTTCTGACCTATACTAAACAGGAAAGCAACAAGTGTTGGAATTCTGCAATGGTCGACACATTCAAGTTCCCTTATACTGTTTGCTTTAATCCCTATACCAGACTGCGTGTATTTAGCTTATTTTATAAGGCCTTACACTGTAATCCCCCACATAAAAATAAGTGTACCAAAATGGCTGTATGGAGACACATTTTGTAGTGCTGTTGATGTAATGAAGGGAAGGCACAGAGTTGTGGCTACCCATCTGATATCTGAATGCATCTGTTTTTTTTTAATGTTTCTTTGTTGTAGTTTTCTTTCATGTTACTGTTCCATCAACAGAGATATTAGTCATGATTTGGGTTTTACATCCTTCTTATCAAGTGTTTTCCGTTTATGTTTGCAAAGTATTGATGTTGTTTTTGTAAACTCTTAGAACTTTATAAAACTAACATAGAAGTCAAAATGCTTGTAAGTTATGTTGATTCACATGTTGATTCACAGAGTACGTCAGAAACATTGGCAGGATAAAAACATATTGACAAAAGTACAGGCTCCCAATACAATTGTCACCCACCATTGCTGATTCTAAATTACCATATTAGAATAGTAATTTGAATGTTGTGGGATGTTTTTATCCACACATCCAAGCCCTACCTCAAAACTGTGCAGTACTGGCATTGAAAACATCATGATGGCCAGAGCTTCCCAGAAAATGCCCAGGGAAAGGCATGAAGAATAGGCTGCCACCCATTTTGCCGATGTTATGGGCACAGAAGGGCACTGCCTAAAACCACCATTGGACTACCCACACAGTAGCCTGAAACCATTGGGAATGGCAATGCTGATTGCCAAAAGCAACCTAGAATTGTGGGGAATTCATTTTCTTAAATCCCAAAAATGGTTGCATTACCAGTACTCACCACTATCAGAAAGCCGGCGGTTTAAAACAACACCAGACTTTTTTCTTTTTTGTGTAAAACTGAATAAATGAACCCAAGGCAGGCCAAAGAAAGACTTACTGAGAGGTGGATACAATCTAAAGTTATATTCTGAAGTGACTTGAAGGTTTATAACAAGACTGGCTGAGTTGTGGATTTCAGCAGTTTAAGTAAATTTGGACTGAAAGACACTAAAAATCTAAATGTTTAAAAGAAATGAGTGACCTACTTTTGAGTGTCACATAGGTTGCAATTGTTTAAATATCATAGTTTTAAACTTAGAATCAGCATTCTAGCTGCATATGTAAAAATGGTTCATTTTATTTGAATGCAGAAAACTGGGTAACTAAAAGTGACATTAGCTGGGGCCTGGTTTAAGGAACTGAATTCTGCCCACCAGCTACCCCCGACAGGAGATGAGACTTGCACAACAGCTGTGTTCCCAGGCCTAGCTGCCCTTTTGCTGCTCCCACCAAAAGGGATATGACACTTCCCTCATTGAATTACCTGGGCTCTGCAGGAAATTGAACAAAGCCCTGTCCTGACTCAGGCAAATGTTTTATTATGAGGCCGTAAAAGTGGCTTCCTCCTGGAAGGAAAGGGGAGGAGCACTGCCTGTGAGAGCAAGCTGGCTTGGCAGAACTGGAAAAACCAGAAATTCAACCTTGTGCTGGGGGGAAACCACACTGTAGCCAGAATATGGTTTTAGAAAAAGATGAATAACTCATAGTACGGACTTGTCATAATTATTTAAATGATACCATAATTCTTGTGATTTTTCTGCCCACATTTTAAGAGGTTTTTAGAACCGGTGGCATGATCTGGGGGCAAACTAGCAGTTAAGAGGGTATTACTTAAAATGTCTGCATGTGAAAAGTCTGATACTTCATCAATTAATGCCTGCATGCCTTGCACACATTTGGGTAAATTTGAGTAAGAATCTGATATTGGTAACCTGACCAAAAAGTGAAATATGTTGCCATTTCTGAATGCAAGCTCCCAGGAAGAGCAGATTTGGACAGGGTATACCTCCTGTGATATGTGATGGGTGCATGTATTTTTAAACAAATGTGTACCTGTGCAAATATGTCTTTTGGGTCAAAATATAGATTGTGTGTAATTTTACAGGGGTGGGTTCTCTGTACCATAAACAGACCTCATCATGATGACACTTCATTTCATTCCCCCAATCAAGGGGAAGAGGATGAAGTGGCCAATGACAAGTGGAGAGGGGTAGGGCCTAGGAAGCTAGCCTCTCCACCCATTTTCAAAACACATAAAAGCAGACAGTCAGGACAGATAGGGACATTCAATTCCATTTGCTGCAACGCACTCTGCCGGACCATACCACATCCAGACTTCAAATCCATCAATCTCCAGAATCCAGAGAGGCTAGACCAGCAGAGCAGAGCTGACCCAGACCACTGTTAGCAGAACCAGAGAGCTGACCCAGATCACTGAAGAGACCCAGACCAGACCAGAGTCCAGTCTAAAACCTGACCAGATCCCTGGCGAGGCCCATTCTATTTCTAAAGATATTGTGAGTACCTAGCGGAACTGTGCAGAACCAATCTCTTAGTTAAAATAATATAATTCAATCGATTTTAATCTAAGTAGAACTGCCTCCTAACTGTCACCTGACATTTGCAAAGCTGTCACCTGTCATTTCTAGTTGCTAGCTGTCATTTGTCATTTTGAACTTTAAAATTTCAAATCTGAAAAACGACCTTTACCATTTCGCTCATATCTCCCTCCGTGACCGTTTGTCTTAGAGACTTGCAGTAACTTTCCTCTGAAAGCTTAGAATCTTAGCTTTTCAACGAACCTAGAACCGCATTCCTATTCCATACACTTTTGCCGCAATCGCGAAAAACGCACTCGCGAATTTACCGCGATTTGCAAATTTCTCCACGTGTGAAAACAGCAGTTCTTGCTTTCCTTGCTAAAGATTCGTTTGCCTCTTAAGAACCATCCCTGAATCATTGCTAGAGTGAGCCTGGACTAATATTAACTAGATACCACTCACCCTGAACCTCTAGAGGGAATTAAAAGCATTTTAGCATATTTTTCACTTCATTGCCAGCACATATAAAAGCATTTTGGGCCTGTGTTTCCAACTTCTGTAGTGTAAGCTTGCTGGGGTGAACTTAATTACAGTTGATTGCATTTCTGAGAACTGTGTGCTTTCCTTCCATTTCCTTGCATTGCATAAAGGGGGGAGGGGATTGCCAGAGAAAAGTGATTACATTGTTTTGTTGAAATCATTTTGAGTATTTTCTGTATTGCATTTTCATTCAACATTACATCCATCTGAGCTTATATAAAGCATTCTCTACCACCTTATTCTTCTGTTCCTATCCACAAGTGTGCTAGTGCCAGACTATCCATTATTGATTACTGCTCAGATTCAGTGTGATATTCAATTATTAAATTATTATAAAGTGTGATATATATATCTATTGTTTAAATTATCAAATAAACCTTTTTAACTTGCAAAACAGAACTACTTCTCGGCTCAGTGGGGTCAGGGGGATTCCAAGAGAGGGGTGTTATATAGGGGTAGTCATCCAGAACGCATGAACTGGACATAAAGATATATTAATAAGGGTTTCCATTCAGTATCCCAGACTAGGCATTGACTTAGCTGTAGTGTTGAATTGAATCATCTTACAAATTGGGGGCTCGGGCCGGACGTTTGGGTTAGATCTATCACTTGTGCAGATTAATACAGTGTGCCAGCTGACCAGATACACATATCCGGTCGGATCACCACGCTGTGTTAGGCTGTAAAGCACTCCTCAAAGGAACGCTCTAAGAAAAAGGTCTGTTTTGCAAAAATAAAATACTAATTTCTGTAAGTCAGGACAGAGACCAATCTCTAGAATGACGACCTTAGTAGACATGAAAATAGCCAGAGAGCACTTCTTACATAAGTTATTTGTGAGAGGTGAGTGGACTCACCAGGACCGCATGGTCTGGTTGCAGGCCATCACGCAACAGGTCACTGAAACAGGGTCAGATATATGGGGAGATCAGGGTCCCCTACATGTGGCCCTGAGTGAACTATACATGGCTCCTAAAGCTAAGGATGAACAAGACAAGATGGTTAGGATAGCGGCATACCTGTACCTATATATGGGAGACATGCAGGATAAATGTACGGAAAGCCAAGATCTGGCGAACAAGCGAATGATGGCGTTAGAGAAGGTCCAATCTGACCTGGTCTCTTCTGAGCAGAGGCTGCAGGGGAGCCATGAGTCAGAAAATGATAGTAGGCAGTATATCATTAAAATAAAAGAGGACATGGATATACTGCAACAGGAAAAGACAGACCAGGATACCAGAATTCTGGCTTTGCAGAAGGAACGCCAAGACAGTTTGGACTCCCTACTGCAGAGCCAGAAAAAGCTGGAGCAACAGATCAATTTCAACAGGGCATGCACAGAGCAGGTAGCCACCCTGCAAATCCAACTAGACAGAGAGAAAGAGGAGAGCAATAAACTGATCCTGAAAGACCTGGATACCGAGGCAGAGTTTGATCAGGAGCGCCAGAAAGCTGGTGCCTTCCAAAGGCAAAGGGACGACTTGGCGTCACAAATTCAAGCTCTTGGTCAGGAAAGGGACACCTTAGGCCAGGAAGTCTGCCACTTAAGGAGAAAAATGGAAGAAAATCACCTGGCCCACCAGGGACTGGGTGACTTCCAAAAAGAACACCAGGACTTGCTAGAGCACACTAGGAGGGTGGAGGAGGCTCTGGCAAGACAGGAGCAGGCCAATAGGGACACAGCTCAGGAGGTAACCCTCCTGCAGCAAAGACTGGCCCAGTGCTCCAGGACCAATCAGGAAACGCAGAGAGAGAATGAGGCTCTCTGCCAGCACAATGATAGACTCCAACAACAGGTAGTGATGCAGGAGAGACTGATAGAGTCTAGTAAGGCCTTAACTGAGGAACTGAAGGCGCAGGCTCTTGCATTGCAACAGGGAGCAGGGGCGGATAGAGATGAGGTTCGCTGGGAAAGAGAAACTCCTGAGCATAACCCCAGGAGCCCTAGTACCAGAGGCCTTTATTTCTCTCAGTCCCTGGACTCTGCCACCCCCATGTCCCCTGGCGCACATGAGCACAGGGCCACAGTGATGGCAGATTACTATCCAGCCAGAAGCATGGGGCTCATAGGCCAGTACCACCCAGGAATGGAGGGGCGGGCATCCGGGTATGGGCACCCAAGCACAGTGCAATTTAGTGGGGAACCCCAGGAGAGTAGGCCCATTAAGGGCATCCTGAAAACCTCTGCCCAGTTAGGTCAGTGGGGGGGGTACCCATCAAATCCTGGCAGCAAAGAGGAATCTGAGGACTCCTCTGAACGGTACAGGACACAGGAGACCAGGTCCCCACATTCTGCCAGCCATTCCCAGGCTCGCAGAATCCGGGAAAACCTGGAAGATCAGACAGGAACCTCTGGGAGCAGTGCCTCTGAGTCAGAGGATGAATGGACCAGGGTTACCCGGACCAAAAAGGCCAATAAGGCAAAAAGGGCCTTGCTTAAGGACCCATTGAAGCAGATTAAGTCAATCAGGGGTGTCATCACGCTTTATCATAAGAACGCCAAGTACTCTGTTTGGGAACACTTGGAGCTCTATGAGCAAATGATGGAGACTTTCCATTTGAAGGACAGCAGTAGCTGCATCCAGTACGTCAAATGGACATTCTCCCCAGAATACTCCAGTTTCTTTGCGGGGCTGGAGGACCAAAATCATTTAAGATGGTCCACCTATAAGGCGGCCATCTTGAAACATTTCTCTGTGCACCGAAATCCTCAAGAGGCTTGCAAGGCAGCCTACAATTTGCAATGTGGGGAGGATCAGGCCCCACAAGAATTCGTGCAAGAACTGAAACGGGCCTTTGCGCAGACCACCAGAAGGGTGCGCACAGACAGCAGAGAATTTGTCAATACATTTTTCCATGCCTTGCCCAAATATATAATGACCCAGCTCGTGAGGGATTTTCACGAGAAAAGATCTTTAGACTGGGTCATTGAAAAGGCGACCCGGATCTATGAGGTGCAGAAACCGGTGGAAAACAAAAACCAGCCAAAAAATCCCAAAACCAACAGCACCCCTGCTGCTGCCAAGGTGGCAGAGGTAAAGGTCACCCCCGATTTGGATTTGGAGATGGGGGGCCTAAAAACCTACCTGCACCTAATAATGCTAGGCCCAGAAGGTCCTCGGGCCAGTCACAAACAGGGAGTCAAGGAGGTAGTCCCACAAATGGGGTCCCTCGCTCTCCTGACTATGTAAGTCCCCGTTATAAGGGTAATCGACCCATCCTGGGTTATGTGTGGACTCCTCCAGCCCAAGGGGGGGATCCAGCCAAGCACCTAACCCAGGGAACTTCCCTCCTAACTTCCCACCGGAGGGCAGAAATTCTCCAAATCCTGGGCAGAACTTCTTCCCCAGGTATCCACCCAATTTCCAGCCCCAAAATCATCCATCCTTCTTTCCCCAATTCCCTGAGCCCAGACAACCGAATCCGGGAGAGGGGAGGCCAAGGGTGGAGGGGTATCCAAATCTTCCCAACCAGGGGTACTACCAAAGAAGGGATAGCTACCCTTCCCGGGATCAGCCCAGGGGAGAAAACAGGGCCCCGTATCAGCCTGAGCGGGTTTCCCAGTTAGAGCGCCAGGTTCAAAACATGGCGCGGGATCTGGGTCACATACTGAGGGCTCAGCAGAACCCTTAGATCGGCATGCCGGCGCAGAACGCACCCAACTCTGGACCTGGTGCTCCAGAACAATGACGGGGGCAGCACCCCGATAACACACCGGTTCCCAGGGAGGAGGCACAAAGGGAAGGGGGGTGTAAAGCCTTGGAGGAAGCTTCCTTCCTCACTTGTAAACAGCCCCTGGAAACCCAGGAACCGGAAACAAAATCTCTTGCCCCTGAAAGTCTGCCTCCTAAGGAACAGAGGGGGGGTAGGAGAAACAAAATACCCAAACAGACACAGTTTGAGGAGGAGGTACAGATCTTCCAATTTGAGGGAGAGGGATCCTCAGAGGATCCTGGGAAAAGGATCTTCTCCTTCAGAGAGGGGGGAACTCCTCCCAAAGAAAAATGGGTCCCTAGGGATGCAAATCCAGACTGGGGAGATGGGGAGACTGAGCTACCGCCGCCCACCATCTCATCCCAGAACCAACAGCAAGAAAATCCCCTGGTTCAAACCCATCCTGATGACTGCCTCCAAAAAGGGGGGGGCGGCCCAGAACCGGAGCCAGGGGAACCCACAATGGCTCTGATCTCCAGTTGCCAATTTTTTCTTTCAGATTCCCAAGGCTCTCCACAGAATTCTGCCCAAATCTCTTCGCTAGCGATGTCCAAAACCAGAAAGTTAGCCCACCAGTTGTCCAAAAATGTGCATTATCTGTGCCCCCTTGAGGAGAAGGAGGGAAGATACTATGCCCCGGTACAAGTACAGGGCCAGGGTACAATTTTGGCACTGGTGGACACTGGATCTCAAGCTACCCTTCTGTCCAGAAGGGCCTTTGATGAACTAAATGCAGGAAGGGGAGGGAATTACCAAATTCCTCTCACCTCACTTCCTGGACAACTCCAGAATTTTGACGAGAAGGAAATTCCAGTCGAGGGGACGGCAGACTTGGACATTAAAATTGGGCGACACAAGTTGAAACACCCAGTCATAGTTGTGACTCCAGAGGGCACCCCTTGTTTACTAGGGAATGACCTCCTGAGAAGGTTGTCACCCCTAATAGATTGCGTAAACAAGGTCCTCTGGACCCAGACTAGCCGACCAATAAAATTAAAACAGAGTGTCAACCATGTTAGTTTAAACGGCACCTGCCACATGGTTGAACAAAAATCTGACCAAGTAGAATTCCACTTCCAGAATAGCCAAATTCCAGACGTGACAGTAATAGCAGTAGGACAACAGACTGGTGATGGAGGGTCCTCTCTATTTCTGAAAATCAACCTTCCTTCCAGTCTAAAGTGGTACTCCACACTGGAAGGAAACACCCTGAAATTCTTTACCAATCCACAATCAGAAACTCCAACTCCTATAGTCCAGAAAGATGTGAAATCAGCTCAGAGCCTGGCTGATATTCAGCAAATTGGAGAGCAGTTGTTCATCCCTGTTCAGTTAAATGATGGGAAGGACTCTGTTCTCGCTCGAGTGTGCGTGAACAATGGTAAGAGCTTCATCAGCGAAGCCATGTTTCGCCAACACCCAAAAGATCCAGCCATTCCCACATTCAAACTGATAGACAAATGGGAAATGGACCTGGAAGCGCCTAATTCCAAACATCTCCTGCCAAGCAGGTGTATGCTCAAAATCTCCATTGGCAACAAGAGCATAGTCCATAATTGTTGGGTCGTGCGAGACGTCCCTGCCGCCTTTTACTTAGGCAGTGACATCCTCAATCGCTTTGCCATTAGTTTGGACCTAATAAACTTCAAAGCTTGGTCCCGATTAGCGGATAATCCCATGGGCTTTGATGATCCAGAAAAAGCATTTAGGTCAGCTCAATTGCTACCTTATGCAGTTGAAATTCAGATCAAAGAGGAAGTCACCATCCCAGAAAGGACCCGACAATTCTCCCTGGAAGTGAAAGTTAAAAGAGGACAATATTTGCAAAACCCTGATGCTTACATACATCTAAACGCTTCTCTCCAACAGCAAGGGTTGGGGGTAAACCCAACACCATTAGTCAACATAGAACATGACACCATTCCAATAGAGGTGGATAACAGCGACTTAAAGAGTATTACTCTAGCCGCAGGCACCATTATTGGAATGGCGGTTGATGACCGTCATTTTTCCATCGATTTAGGTAATGAACTGTTAGGGCCAATCCCCAAGGACTGCTTTGACAGTGACAGTGATGACAATACGACACCAGACAGGATTTTTACCCGGCATGGGGGGAACTTCCTGGTGTACACTTCTTGCCCTTATGGTAAGGAAGATGTGACTTGTGACTTCAGGAGGGATGAGGTGATTTTCCAGGTCCATGAGGGCTGCCTTTCCCACCTGAAGCCTCCAGTCCAAATCAGCACTCTGACCAGGGACTTCTCCACCCAGCTGGAGGAGGCCGCTGAAATAGCCAAACCAGAAGTCTTTCCAGGCTTCAGGCAGATGGTGGAAGAGAGAGTCAACCTAGCTGATGCCTATGTGACTCTGGAACAAAAGCAAAAGTTGAAACAAGTTTTCTTGGATTTCCAAGATCTCTTTGCGGTAGACTCATATGACTGTGGTCGCACTGACATCCACACAACAACAATCCCCACGGACCCTGGCATGACTCCTGTGTTTGTGAAGCAATATCGCTTGCCTCTCGCATCAATGGAGTCCCTTACTGAAATAATTAAGAACCTTGAGTCCCGGGGAATAATCCGTCCAGTCCACAGCACCTTCAATAATCCGGTGCTGGGAATATTGAAGCCAAACGGCCAGTGGAGACTCTGCGCCGACCTCAGGGAGCTCAACAAACGGGTCCATACTTCCCGATGGCCTCTGCCCTACATTGACCAAGGGCTGGCCCAGATCCACGGGTCACAGGTATTCACTGCAATAGACCTGACCAATGGATACTGGACTGTGCCTGTCAGCAGGGAGGACCAATACAAACTGGCTTTTACCTTTGGGGGCCAGCAGTATACATGCACCCGGACTCCCTTCGGATACCTTAACTCCGGTAATGAGCTCAATATTTTCCTACATAAGGCCATGCCCGACCTGGGTGCGAGGGGTAACCTGGCTTATGTAGATGATGTCCTCATCAAAAGTTCATCTGTGGAGGAACACATAGCGGAGATCCGTTATGTTCTGACGCAGTTGAGGGCCGCCGGAGCAAAACTTTCCTTTCAGAAAGCACAGTGGTGTAGAACCCGTGTTAATTTCTTGGGGCATGAGATTACTCCTCAGGGTCTCTGTCCCCAGGAAAAGAAAGTGGAAGCACTTCAGAAACTGAAAGACCCCACAACTCTGCGGGAACTAAGGAGCCTCCTTGGACTGACTAATTACAGCAGAAAGTTCATTGAGGGCTACGCAGAGATCACCAGACCCCTGATTCATCTCCTGAAGGGGGGGGTCAAGTGGGAATGGGGTCCAGAACAATCCGAGGCAGTAAGACAACTCAAAAGAAGCCTCTCACAAGCGCCCTGCCTAGCTTACCCTGTCAGAAACAAGGAGTTCTTCCTGGAGACGGGGTTCTCTGATACGTGCTTGACGGCAGTATTATACCAAAAGTATGACAAGGTCAATAAAGTAATCTCCTATGCGAGCAAAACTTTATCCTCTGTGGAGGAAAAATTCAACGATTGTGAGAAGGCACTCCTGGCAACGGTGTGGGCATTGAAGAATTACCGCCCGTTTATCCAGGGGGAACAGATCATAGTGGAGACTCCACACCAGCCTCTGCAATATCTCCAAAGTGATAGAATCCGGGCCGGAAATGTGAGTAATTCCCGAATTACTTCCTGGATTCTGTCAATGCAAGGCTTTCCTGTGGAGGTCAGATATGGCCAAAACAAGAAGAGTCCCCTCGCGCAAGGTCTGGCTGACTTGCATGATTGTGCCAGAGAAAACTGTCTCGAGGACGAAAGTCTAAAAATAAAGGACAACATGGAGGCATACCTTAATTCCCCCCACAAAGTCTTTGAAGAGGACAAGTGTGAGGGAATGCCCACTGTCTATGTGGATGGATGCTCGTACCATGTTGACAACGACGGGGAGAAAGAACTGGTGGCTGGCGTAGGGAATGCATGGGTGAATGAGTCCCCAGAACCCTCCGCTGGATACAAAATTGGTCCCCGAAGTAGTCAGGTGGCAGAATTGATGGCTGTGCATCAGGCCATCCTCACTGCTGTCCAGCATCAACTCCACGAACTGGTCATAATCACAGATTCGGATTATGTACGGAACGGGTTCGTGGAGCACCTGGTCAATTGGAAAACCAGAGGCATGTTATGTGCTAACAACAAACCCTTGAAACATGGGAAGTTGATCCAAAACATTGATGATCTGGTCACCTTGAATGAGATGACCATCTATTGGAAAAAGATCAAGGGTCATTCCAAAGTAGAGGGACCAGACAAAACTGGAAATGACTTAGCTGATCAGCTGGCCAAAACCGGGGCCATCCAAGGGGATCTAATTGATATTGAGTCCCTGTTGGGGGAAATCCAGGTCACTGCTTATCACTAGGTCCCAGACAAATGCTCACAGTGATCTTTCAATTGCCCAATGGAGCAAGGAGACCCCTGATGCTGATTTGATTACAGCTCAGAAGGGGGATCCAATTATTGGTAAGTTTTACCAACACCTTGAGGACCCTGAGAACTTTCCCCTGACGGATACCGATTACATTGGGAAAGAGGACCTAAGAGTGTTGATGAAATGTCCAAAAATGTTCCGAATCCAAGACGGTTTGCTGGTAAGGAAATCCAAAGCTGGCCACGATCAGTGGGTGGTTCCTACCTCATTCCGAAGCCTGATGTTAAGTCACGCCCATGATGCGGCCACCGCCGGTCATAGGGGGTTTCACACAACATTGGAAATCTTAAGAGAGGTTGCATACTGGCCACACATGGGGCAGGACCTTAACCAATACTTGAAGGGGTGTCTTGTGTGTGCACAATTTCAGCCATCATCCCTCACGCACCGTGCGCCTCTCCAAAAGAGGGGGATGACACTGCCATGGTCAGATTTACAAATCGACTTCGTAGGCCCCGTGATTCGCTCTGCTAGGGGGAATAAGTACATGTTGACTGTGACATGCTTGTTTACCAAGTGGGTGGAATGTCTCCCAGCCCCAAATTGCAAGGCAGAAACAGCAGCTGCCCTGATGATTAACCACATCTTTTCCCGTTTTGGTCTACCTCAAAGGATTGAGTCAGACAGAGGTAGCCACTTCACCAGTGAAGTAATGACAAAGATGTGGGAGATACTGGGGGTCAAGAGAAAGCTACACATTGCTTACAAGCCAGCTTCGTCTGGGGCAGTAGAGAGATATAACCGAACCATTGTAAGCATATTAAAGAAGTTTGTGGCAGATTCTGGGCCAAGTTGGGATATCCGATTACCTCTGGTCCTAATGGCCATCAGATCTACCCCTTCATCTGCAACCAAAATGTCACCATTTGAGTTGATGACTGGGCGCAAGATGGTGCTTCCTCAGCATTTGCTCTACAGGGCCCAAGAGCAGACACTGATAAATGCCTCCACAACTCATGAGTATGTGGAGAATGTAAGGAAACACCTTCAACATGCTTTTGCTTATGCTCAGCGGAATCTAGAAAGATCAGCTGATAGCATGAAGACCCACTATGACCTGAAAACTTCCAGGAAGGAATATCAGGTGGGGGACCGGGTCTATCTATACAATTTCCAAAGGAACCAGGCCAAACAGCGAAAATTTTTGCCTACATGGAAGGGACCCTTTGAGATTATAGACAAAATCTCCCCTGTGGCCTACAAGATCCGCTTCCCCAAAGGCGGTTTGGCAGAGGGGGAAGACAAGTGGGTCCACATAAACCAGTTGAAGTGTTGCCATCCCAGGCACACTCTGCAACAACTGGAGGAATCCTCTGGAATCCTAGAGGGTACTGTCTCAGATTAATTCAGTTCTAACTTAAAATATCCTACATATCGCCTATCAAATTCTGAGTTTCTCAATGTGGGTGTTTTCGTTTTTGAATGCAAAAAGAAATGTGCATATCCATATGTTTTGACTATAAATGTATATGCCACCCCACTATATCAATGGTGGGGGAAAAATGTCTATGAATAGGTATTGCCGCTCTTCCTTTGTCGTCCTAGGAGAAAGAAAACCTGGAGACGGGCCAAGGAGGACGATCCGGAGACCGGGAGCAGAGACGCAGGGGGCCCAGTGTACCGCCCAATCTTCCCATCAGGACCGGCGAGGAGAACCGATCGATCAATACCGGATGGAGGAAAAGATGCTGAACTGTGCCATCTATTGGAAGAAGATGAGGAAACATCCCAGGTCTTGCGAGTTCCATCAGTGAAACAGAATGGCCATCGCAAGAGGGGGGCTTGTGGGATGTTTTTATCCACGCATCCAAGCCCTACCTCAAAACTGTGCAGTACTGGCATTGAAAACATCATGATGGCCAGAGCTTCCCAGAAAATGCCCAGGGAAAGGCATGAAGAATAGGCTGCCACCCATTTTGCCGATGTTATGGGCACAGAAGGGCACTGCCTAAAACCACCATTGGGCTACCCACACAGTAGCCTGAAACCATTGGGAATGGCAATGCTGATTGCCAAAAGCAACCTAGAATTGTGGGGAATTCATTTTCTTAAATCCCAAAAATGGTTGCATTATCAGTACTCACCACTATCAGAAAGCCGGCGGTTTAAAACAACACCAGACTTTTTTCTTTTTTGTGTAAAACTGAATAAATTAACCCAAGGCAGGCCAAAGAAAGACTTACTGAGAGGTGGATACAATCTAAAGTTATATTCTGAAGTGACTTGAAGGTTTATAACAAGACTGGCTGAGTTGTGGATTTCAGCAGTTTAAGTAAATTTGGACTGAAAGACACTAAAAATCTAAATGTTTAAAAGAAATGAGTGACCTACTTTTGAGTGTCACATAGGTTGCAATTGTTTAAATATCATAGTTTTAAACTTAGAATCAGCATTCTAGCTGCATATGTAAAAATGGTTCATTTTATTTGAATGCAGAAAACTGGGTAACTAAAAGTGACATTAGCTGGGGCCTGGCTTAAGGAACTGAATTCTGCCCACCAGCTACCCCCGACAGGAGATGAGACTTGCACAACAGCTGTGTTCCCAGGCCTAGCTGCCCTTTTGCTGCTCCCACCAAAAGGGATATGACACTTCCCTGATTGAATTACCTGGGCTCTGAAGGAAATTGAACAAAGCCCTGTCCTGACTCAGGCAAATGTTTTATTATGAGGCCGTAAAAGTGGCTTCCTCCTGGAAGGAAAGGGGAGGAGCACTGCCTGTGAGAGCAAGCTGGCTTGGCAGAACTGGAAAAACCAGAAATTCAACCTTGTGCTGGGGGAAACCACACCCCTGTAGCCAGAATATGGTTTTAGAAAAAGATGAATAACTCATAGTACGGACTTGTCATAATTATTTAAATGATACCATAATTCTTGTGATTTTTCTGCCCACATTTTAAGAGGTTTTTAGAACCGGTGGCATGATCTGGGGGCAAACTAGCAGTTAAGAGGGTATTACTTAAAATGTCTGCATGTGAAAAGTCTGATACTTCATCAATTAATGCCTGCATGCCTTGCACACATTTGGGTAAATTTGAGTAAGAATCTGATATTGGTAACCTGACCAAAAAGTGAAATATGTTCCCATTTCTGAATGCAAGCTCCCAGGAAGAGCAGATTTGGACAGGGTATACCTACTGTGATATGTGATGGGTGCATGTAATTTTAAACAAATGTGTACCTGTGCAAATATGTCTTTTGGGTCAAAATATAGATTGTGTGTAATTTGACAGGGGTGGGTTCTCTGTACCATAAACAGACCTCATCATGATGACACTTCATTTCATTCCCCCAATCAAGGGGAAGAGGATGAAGTGGCCAATGACAAGTGGAGAGGGGTAGGGCCTAGGAAGCTAGCCTCTCCACCCATTTTCAAAACACATAAAAGCAGACAGTCAGGACAGATAGGGACATTCAATTCCATGTGCTGCAACGCGCTCTGCCGGACCATACCACATCCAGAGATCCAGACTTCAAATCCATCAATCTCCAGAATCCAGAGAGGCTAGACCAGCAGAGCAGAGCTGACCCAGACCACTGTTAGCAGAACCAGAGAGCTGACCCAGATCACTGAAGAGACCCAGACCAGAGTCCAGTCTAAAACCTGACCAGATCCGTGGCGAGGCCCATTCTATTTCTAAAGATATTGTGAGTACCTAGCGGAACTGTGCAGAACCAATCTCTTAGTTAAAATAATATAATTCAATCGATTTTAATCTAAGTAGAACTGCCTCCTAACTGTCACCTGACATTTGCAAAGCTGTCACCTGTCATTTCTAGTTGCTAGCTGTCATTTGTCATTTTGAACTTTAAAATTTCAAATCTGAAAAACGACCTTTACCATATCGCTCATATCTCCGTGACCGTTTGTCTTAGAGACTTGCAGTAACTTTCCTCTGAAGGCTTAGAATCTTAGCTTTTCAACGAACCTAGAACCGCATTCCTATTCCATACACTTTTGCCGCAATCGCGAAAAACGCACTCGCAAATTTACCGCGATTTGCAAATTTCTCCACGTGTGAAAACAGCAGTTCTTGCTTTCCTTGCTAAAAATTCGTTTGCCTCTTAAGAACCATCCCTGAATCATTGCTAGAGTGAGCCTGGACTAATATTAACTAGATACCACTCACCCTGAACCTCTAGAGGGAATTAAAAGCATTTTAGCATATTTTTCACTTCATTGCCAGCACATATAAAAGCATTTTGGGCCTGTGTTTCCAACTTCTGTAGTGTAAGCTTGCTGGGGTGAACTGAATTACAGTTGATTGCATTTCTGAGAACTGTGTGCTTCCCTTCCATTTCCTTGCATTGCATAAAGGGGGGAGGGGATTGCCAGAGAAAAGTGATTACATTGTTTTGTTGAAATCATTTTGAGTATTTTCTGTATTACATTTTCATTCAACATTACATCCATCTGAGCTTATATAAAGCATTCTCTACCACCTTATTCTTCTGTTCCTATCCACAGGTGTGCTAGTGCCAGACTATCCATTATTGATTACTGCTCAGATTCAGTGTGATATTCAATTATTAAATTATTATAAAGTGTGATATATATATCTATTGTTTAAATTATCAAATAAACCTTTTTAACTTGCAAAACAGAACTACTTCTCGGCTCAGTGATGTCAGGGGGATTCCAAGAGAGGGGTGTTATATACGGTAGTCATCCAGAACGCATGAACTGGACTTAGCTGTAGTGTTGAATTGAATCATCTTACAAAGTATTTTCAGTTAATGATTTTAGTCATACTTAATAAGCTCCCCCCAAATGCTGTTTTAGTGATACTCCAACATCCTGTCACCTTTCCTCCATACTAATAGACGATTCCCACCTGAGGACTGGACCAGTGCTTTTTTTGTCAGTAAAAAACTCTGCCCTAATTTCTCTGACGTCTCACCTTGTCAGCCACTGGAATTTCTTCCTCTGTTACGTACCCCATTTCAACCAGTGGCAGGCTGATTAAATACACTGTGGTTTTTGCAACATTAATTTTCCCTTCAAACATCTGCACACACTACGCCTAGACTGCTTTGAACCAGACCATATGTTTCATCTTTACGTGTTCCACTACACTTTTTCAGTCCACTTTCTCAAATATTGGTTAGCACGCTGGGAGGAGATCTTCAAGAGGCCTCCTTTGCTGAACATCAGATAGCTCTCCAAGGATAAGACCATGATAAAACATCAAGTAAGTCAGTTTCTTTTTTCAAAGCATTTCGACCCTGAGATGTTTCCATGTGTCTCTGATCCTGGGAGGGTTCCTCAATAAGCTCTTGTGACTAGCCACCATGGTACCAGTGACCGAGAGGTTCCCCTTTCTGTGTGTAAGACTGTACTTTGAGCTGAGGTCTCCTAGGAGCCTGGTATCAGGGACGTGTCCTAGGTAACATCTATGTAATCTAAGGCTGTTCAAGGGGATAGGACCAAGACACACATTCCTGAGGGACTTGGTCTTGGCACTGGGGCAAGCCCAATGTTCCCCAATCGGTTTAGTCTATGGCCGCTAATAGTATCACGGTCACTGACGTTTCTCAAATGTGACACACATTCAGGTGGTATAAAAGATGTCTCATAGACCTCATAAATTAGTTCTGTCTCACGGACACGGATCTCACTTGTCAGAGAGTATAATGGCCTCTTAATTCCGTAACAGGATAATGATCACTTGCACAACAACCTTAGTTTATAGATAGTGTTTGCCACTAATCACAACCTATTTTTTTCTCCATACAAAACAGCACTTATTAGTTTTCAGTAAATATATTCTTTACTAGATTGCCAACACATGTTTCAACCAAATCACTAAGGTCTTCTTCAGGACATTTTTCTAAACATTTTAGATAATGGTTGATTGTCAACCCAAAAAAATGAATCAGTCTGAATGAGGTCCCTAATTACCCTGGACCCCTTACACACAAAGCCAAATAGAGTACAAAAATGGTATCTGACCATAAATTACAAGAAGGACCACTTCATAACTTCCTAACACCATTACAACATAGCAAACACCAACAAAGGATCAGCTACATCAGGGATACCATGTAGTTAAGGGGTTTCCCTAGAACAGAAGAGGGCCAAGGATATCAAGGAAACAACCTCTAATTTTCTCTGCAAGGAGACCACTGCAGTCTAGTGGTTTCAGATATTTCTAGTTTTGATCGCTTTGTGGGTCTTGGCCATAGCATGCAGATGCATGTTGAGAGTCTTTTGGAATTAGAATGAGCAGAGCCAATCCACTCTCTTTCCTTTATCGGAGGCAGTCACAAGAAGTGATGTGATGGGCAATGGACCCAATGGCTTGCACATTCACAGTTTATGGCACCTACTAGAGATGCTTATGCCTATAAATGTCCTAGAGGTGAAGGCAATATTTCTGCCTTTAAAAAGGATTTTCTTCCCATGGTTATGAACACATGGATTATGATCCTCATAAACAACATCACTGCAGTGGTTTATGAGAACAAGCAGGAGGGCACACAATGATCCCAATTATTTCAGCTGGGAATAAGCCATCCTTCATACAATATTTATGCCTGCGACCCACCTTCACAGAGAGAGCAGTGTCGAAGTGTACAATCTCAGCAAGTCTATCCTAAGAGACACAAATGGGAGTTGGCCCTGTCAGTTCTGCATCCCATTTTATGGACCCAGTGTATACCCCCATATCGATCTTTTCACAAAACAGGCAAATGCAAAGTGATTTTTGTAGGCCATAACCTGTTGCTCTAACAGAGTATAGTAACTAAGAGGAGTTTCTAAATCAATCCACTGGCACGGAAAGAGTAATCAACGAATTTTAGTGAGGCTCTTAGGTTTTACCTCGACAGAGCAAAGCAGTTTAGACATTAAAAGAGATTGTCACATGTAGCCCTGCAAATCAGGGCAAACAAGCTTCTATACTTGCTATTGCGAGGTGGGTGGTATTGCACATCAGCAAATACAATTTTTTCTGTGTCTATTGCTTTAAAAAGCAGGTCCCATTTGATAGCATTTTCAGAGCGGCCACGTAGGCCTTTGCCTCTTCCTTTTGAAGGCATTATTCTATGGATAGGAATCATGCAACATTTGGGCAAACTGTTTTACAGAATTTATTTCAGTACATTTTTCTTTTTTTTAATTTAAATGTTATAAAATGTTCAACGCAAGGGTAATGCACAATGGTACAAAAATGTTAACTTCACATTGTTACATTGTTATCTTATTATAATTGAACAAGGATCATACCAATATCTCAATTAACTTTTCCTTCCCTTTTTGCGTAAAGATGGTTTTGTTCATTCTCCTTCTCCCCAATGCGGTCGGACAGTTTTATCTTGGTCGTTGGCAAGGACTTAAGCGGTATGTAGTGTAAGCTGGGACGTTTTCTTCGCTTGGCGTATGTAGGCTCATGTTGTGCAATGGGTCTCTTCACCTGTGGAACGGCGTGTGGTGGTTAAGGGTCTTGTAGATGTGTGGTTTGCATTGACTCCGAGTCTGTGAGTAGACTTTGCCTTTGGCTTGGGACATATGTTGCGGCAAAGTCTCACCAGGTTTCTTCGTGGCGTGCTGCTTTTCCGTGGAGGGCCGCCGTGATTTTCTCCATCGTATATATGTTTGTTGTGATGCTTATCCATTCTTTTTTTGTGGGAGGTGTGGCGATTTCCATTTAATAACTAGGCGTGCCCTTGTGGCTAGTAGCAGTGGGATGTGATTCCCCTTATCCTGATTAGTTCGTCATCTTCTTCTTCGAGGCCAAACAAAATTAGGTGCAGAGTTGCGTTTTTTTCAATGCCGTCTAATGTTTGATCCATCCGAGCACCTCAGTCCAGTATATGCAGACTTTTGGACAGTCACACCACGTGCCAATAGTTGGCGTCCATTCCGCATTGCCTCCAGCATCTCGGGCTGTTGGTCTGGTACATTTTTGACAATCTGTGGGGATCGTATTTCCATCTGTGTAGTAGTTTCAGTGCGTGCAGTTTGTATTGTGCGGCAATTGATATCCAGGATGGTGTTTTGCAAATCGTGTTCCATGCTTGTTGGTCGAATTCTCTGTTGAAGTCCTTCTCCCATTTCTCTTTGAGGTGGGGTTTAGGTTCAGGTCTTTATTGATCAGGGCGCTATACATGTGTCTATGAGGCCTTTGTTTGTGGAGGTCGTATCGAGAATTTTTTCAAATGCAGTGAGGTCTCTTCGAGTCTTGGATTTTCATTCTCGTTTGGATAGGACGCCCTTCAGACAGAGGTAGAGGAAGATCTGTATTGGGTGCAGTTGGAGGGCTTCCTCCAGTTTGGAGATTGGTATGAATTTGTCGTCACGCCATAGCTGTCCGATCCTTTCGCGTCTGGCGTCGAACAAGGTTTGATATCTGGGGTGTTCTGGAATTGCTTCTCTGACTCCCGGAGCCCAAAGGTGGCTTAGGGGGGATGGCCATGTGGTTACTCCCGTCATTCCTTTTCCCTCTTTCCATATGTTCCATATCGTTCCCAATATTGAATGGTCACGTAGTTTTCGTGTGAGTTTCTGTCTGGGGACCCATAGCCATTCCGAGAGTGTAGCGGGGGTTAGGTTGTCATTGTCCAGCTGTACCCATTGCAAGTCTTTTCTGTCTCGCAGGTGTGGAATGAGGACTTTTAGCTGGGTCACCTGGTAGTATTGCTGAATATCGGGAAGGCTGACCCCTCCTTGGTCTTTGGGTAGGATGAGGGTTTTGTAAGGTATTCTGGGTTTCTTCCCTTCCCACAGGAATCCGGTTATTGCTTTTTTTCACTTGTTTAAATAAGTCTTCTCGGATCGACACCGGGAGGACCGGGAAGGGATACAGGAAGCATGGGAGACTGACCATTTTGATGGTGTTCAATCGTCCCATCCAGGAGATCGTGAGTGGTCGCCATTTTGCAAGGTCTGCTTTAAATGCAGTGAGGAGTTGAGGGAAGTTGGCTTTGTATATGTCGGCGATGTTTCTCGTTAGATTGATGCCCAGATATCGAAGTGCAGGGCCTCCGATGGTGAGGCCTAATTGGTCGAATTCCGCCTTCTGGGTTGTGGTGGGTTTGTATAAAGGGAAGAGGATGGATTTGATTTTGTTAACTTTGAAGCCTGATAGTGTGCCACATTCTTCAATGAGTTGCATCGCTCGGGGGATTGACGTCATCGGGTTCTGTATGTGTAGGAGAATATCGTCTGCGTACAAGGCCAACTTGTGTTCTCTCCCTTGCACACACATGCCTTCGACTCGTTGATCCGCTCTGAGAATTTAGGCCAGTGGTTCTAGTGAGAGCGCAAACAATATTGCAGAGAGGGGGCACCCTTGCTTCGTGCCTCTGCTTAGTGGAAACCAGCGGGAGTACTAGGAGTTCACTGTTTCGGCTGCCCGGGTTGATGTGTATACTGCTTTGATTCCTCGTCGGAGAACGTGCTTTCTCTGCGTCGATCGATAGTAATGCGGGTGTGTTAGGCATTTTCCTTGCCTCATGTATGAGGTGGAGAGTCTTGCGGGTGGAGTCTGCTCCCTGTCTGCCGAAGATAAATCTGAATTGGTCGTTGTGAATAATGGTAGGCATGTGCGTTTCCAGCCATGCATTGATGATCCATGTGTACATTTTGGCATCTATATTTAGGAGGGAGATGGGGCGATATGAAGCACACTGTTTGGGATCTTTGCCCTCTTTGGGGATGACCGTGGTGAGGGCCTCGGAAAATGATTCGGGGGTTGAGCCGGTCTGTAGGATGTCATTAAAGAGCTCGACCACAAACGGGAGGAGGGTATCGATGAAGGTTTTATAGAACCCTGTTGTGTAACCATTGTTTCCGGGGTCTTTCCCTGTTGGGAGCTTTTCGATCACATCTTCTACTTCTTTGTCTGTGATGGGAACGTCTAGGGCTTGTGATTTTTCCGTGGAGAGACTTGGGATGGTTATCTTGTCCATATATTCTGCAATTACCTTCTCGTCGTGTGTGGTCTCTGAGGTGTACAGTTTTTCATAGAAGTCAGCGAAGGATTCAGGAATGTTGTTGGGGGGATCATCCGTGGGGATCATTCTCTTTTTCTATGGCTCATACTCATCTTTCTTTGCATTGTCCACGGAGTCTGGCTGCGAGTAGTGCGTCTGCTTTGTCTCCTTTCTCATAGGTTTTCTGTTTCAGATATTGCAGTTTGCACACAATTTGGTCAGTTTCCAATTGTCGCAGTTCATCTCTCTTTCTGATTGCCTTAATTATTTTCCCTTCTCTCTCGGCGTCTGCTGTTTGGGCACTAAGGTCTAGTTGCGCTATTCGTTTCTAAGCTTATTTTCTATCAGATGGCGCTCCCTTTTCTTTGCCACTCCCTCTTTGATTAGAACACCTCTCCACGTGGCATTCCCTGCTTCCCATAACGTGTTCTTCGAGACTTCTCCGGTGTTGTTTCGTTTGAAGTATTCGTCAATGTCCTTTGCCAATTGTTCTCGGAATATTGGGTCCTTCCAGAGCGTCTCGTTGCAGCGCGATTTCGAGCTTCTGCAAGGGAGCTTCATCTGGTTGAGGGTGATCGTGACCATGTCGTGATCTGACCACATTATGGGGGATATTTTAGATGTGGACAGCGCATCTGTTAGCTCTGGTGTGAGATATATGTAGTCGATTCGGGTATATGTGGCATGTGGCGCAGAGTAGAATGTATAGCTCGTTTGGTGGGGGTTCATATAGCGCCATGCATCTTTGAGTTTATATGTGTCCATCATGTCTATTACTTCTGAGCGGCCTGCCTCTGGTGGGTTATTCGCTTGGGGGTTGCCGGCTTGTCTGTCCAGTGTTGGATCTGCCCACATATTGAGGTCGCCTCCTAAAATCGCTCCGTCCTCTGCTTCGATCATCACTTTTGGGACGATATGTCGTAGGAACCTGGATTGCCCAGAATTGGGGGCGTATATGGAGGCAAGTGTGATAGTTGTGCCCTGTATGTTGCCGACCAGTACGATTGCTCTGCCACTTACATCTACCCAGGTTTTTTGGACTTCAAATTGTAGTCGTTTGCTGATTAGGATTCCAACGCCAGCTTTCCGGAGTGGGCTTGAGCCCCAATATTCCATTCCTGACCTTGTGTACAGAACTTTTCTTTCTTTTCCTTTAATGTATCTCATTTCCTGAAGGAAGAGTATGTCGAGATCTGCCCTTTTGAATTCTCTGCTCAGTAGTTACCTCTTGGTTGGAGAAATGAGTCCCTTGACATTCAATGTCCCAATTTTAATCGTGCCGAGCCCATCACTTGCATTGTTGTGATTAATGGCCATTGATGTATTTCCTCCGTTTGTTCACTGGGTGCCATCTTTTATTGCTGGATGCCAACGAGATTGAAGCGTTTTGTGGGACGTGCCTGACCGTCTTGGATGTTATTGTTTTCATCTCCCATCCCCCCACCCTGCCCACAATGTTTAACAAACTAACATTCCTTTCCCAAAAAAAGGTAGCTGGCGCTCCTCTCCAGAAAGAACATGGCATGATAACCTGTTCTGAGATGAGAGTTTGCAGCACACACTTTTTACTCACTTACTTTCACAGATGGGAAACATTCCTTTCCCTCCTCCCTTGTTCCCCTTCGTGCCCCCTCCTGTCTTGGGCTTCCATTCTTGATTGGTGGCGTCCGATTCGGACTGAGTGAGAACTGTCAGTCCAGTGTCGGACCACCGGTGGGAACCGTTATCGCTTGGTCCCTCCGGCAAATATAATCACATTCATATTTAGAGCCCCCCTAATACCTCCCTCTCCCCCAAACGTTTAGAACTCAACATTAACTTTTGTGAAAGGATATACAGTGAGCCGTATTGTTTCATGGTGTGTCTCCAGCTGATCGTTCCGCCTCTCTCTTCCAGTGTGGACTCATCCACGTGTCCGACCTCGTGTCAAGGAAGTGTGGGTTGTTTAGTTCTTGACAGTTGCTTTGCTGTCTTTGTTCGAACACCGGCCTCTTGAGTGCAGGCCACTGAGAAGCTGTTTTCATTTGTCATTGTCTGGTGCGTTGTTGCCCCGCCTGAACTTTCTTGACCCCTTCACTCTTTTTCTCCTTGGTCCTTGGAGTTCCCATCGTGATCCACTTTGTTCAGGTTCTCGTCGGGTATCTTCTCTGGGGCCTGTTCCAAGGAGTTCCACAATGCAGTCTCGGATCTCCGCTTCCGATCGCAGCTGTATTCTCTTGCTACTGTGCCTGAATATGAGGGAGAAGGGGTATCCCCATCTGTATCTGGTGCCTTGTTCTTTGAGGCATTTCGTCAATGGGTTACAGAGGCGTCTCAGTGCCAGGGTAAGCGAGGATAGGTCCTGGAAAATGGTTATCTAGGCACCTCTGAAGGTGAGGGGGCCACCGGATCTGGTGTTTTCTAGTATCCTGGCTCTGTCCTGGTATCGATGGAATCTGGCGAGGACTGATCTTGGGCCACCAGGTGGACCTCCAGCCCTGTGTATTCTCTCTGTTTTGGGCTCATCGATTTCTTCGTCCGCCGTGAAAATATTGATGATGTCATGAATTGTTTTTTTGAGTTATTCCACTTTTTCACCTTCGTGTTCAGGAATGCCGAAGAAGCGTAGGTTGTTTCTCCGCTCGCGATTTTCCAAATCGTTCAGCTTTAGTCGGATTTCTTCTTCTCTCCTTTCGATTGTCCGTATTCTGAGATCCATTTGATTGTCGAGGGTATCTATGGAGGCCTGATTGTTTTCAACCCCTTCTAGTCTCTCCTCAATGTTGTCCATTCTCTGTGTTATTTTATCTATTTTGTCGCCTAGGTTGGCCCCCATGTTCTTTATTTCATTCAGGAGGGCCGTGATGTCGCCTTTGGTAGCCGCAGCACCTGTCTCGGAGGTATACATTGTCTCTTTGTTTCTGTTCCCTGGTGACGACGAGAGCGGTTCGTAAGCGTATCTAGCCAATTTCACCTTAGTGTTCATGGGGTGGTCACTGTGGCAGAGGAGGCACACGCCCCTGGTTCGGGGGCCCAACCCTGTGTGCTACAGTATGTTCAGGGGGCTTCAGAGTGATTCCAGGTTGTTGACCGGTGGTAGGGTCTACCATCTGCGGCAGAGGTTAATGAGGTGGGTGTGGGTCTCTTCAGCCGGGTTTGTGTGCCGTCTGGCCCTCTTGTGGTCAAATATCACTGAGGTCTCTTTCTGGTTTCTGTATTGTCTGGAGGCTAGAGCTGCATCCCCTCCTGGGCACTTTTCTTTGTATATGTTGTAGGAGGAGCTGTGGTCTGGATTTGATGTTCCCCTCGAGTCCCCTATTAGGTACCCAGTGGACTTACTTTGTTCCAGCATTGTTGAGTGTTCCTTGGAGAGGGCCCATGTGAGTGCTCTTGATTAGTCGTGTGCACAACCTTACCCCTCTGTCGCCGATTCTCTGTACTGTGTGTATAGTGGGATGGGGTCCTCAGGTGGTGGAGGGGGTAGTAGGAAGGCTCTGGTGATGCCGCTTTGTACCTTTGTGGTGCCTCAGGGGCCGTTCTTATCAAGATATTCAGGCTAGCCTCTTCTTATCTCTTCTTTGCTTCCTACCAAAGAAGTGCGCAGGCTTTGGGCACTTTGATTTTCAAAATACCCACATCCGGGCACACTCACTAGCTGGATACTGGCGGAAAAATCTAAAGAAATTTCCGCAGTGAGCAATGCTAGCCAAGACTCTATTCTTACAGAAAATCATTCAATTGATAATCAGTTTTCTACCCCTCAAAGGAATAACCCTAACAGTACATTTGAAAGCACGGAAACTGAAAGTGATACACCGGCACCAGCAAGGGAAGAGAATAGAGAAGAAAACAAGATTTGCATTGTGAAGAATCTGAATCAGCAATGCCATGGCAAATGGCTTCCTCGGTCAGGCATGCTCGAGAAACTTCATCTAATACCTCAATTAAGAGTTATTAGATCTGAGGATTTCTCATTTGTTGAGCCTTTATGTACCACTAATCCTAATGTGACAGCGCTGCATTGTACGGTCCTGGCCTCAGCTCAACTGATCCGTAAACATAGGGTCAATTTAGCGCAAGTAGGTTTGGGGGTAGATGTGAATCCTGACGATGTAGACCCTCTGATTAAAGAAGCTCCCGAGCCTACTAAAACTGACAATAAAACTAAACCACCTCCTCTTGCTGGGACCCAAGTCCAAATGAGTGACATTCAGAACACTCTAAAATGGCTTGCAGGGGCTTTGCCCACGGTTATAAATCAACCCTGAACTTGCTCATTACTATCCTGGAATACCAGGGGCTTCAAACATATTACTGTAACTAATGGCTCGTTACCTTTTATTATGAATTATTCCTTTTTTCTGTTACAGGAAACCTGGCTAACTGCACCAATCATAATAGATGGGTATAAGGTGTACCATACTTTTGCTAAAAAAGGCCAAATGGGAAGACCTTTTGGGGGGTTGATGATCGGTGTAAGTAAAACTATAGCATCTAGTGAAATTACTATCGATCTTGAGGATAACATTAATGTGGTGGAGGTGATTATACCGGTCAATAATAGTCAGACGAAACTTTTGCTGGTCAATGTTTATAATCCACACGATGCATCAAAGAGTGATCAAATACAAGATAGATTACACGATCTACTCACTAAGTGGAAGAATGAATGCCAAAATAATCTTTTTGTTATTGCTGGAGATTTTAATTGCTCCATTAAAGGGGATGGTGGTACATCTAATAACAAGTATTTACACCCGTATCCCCTCATGCTTCAGAATTATAGTGATGAAGAAGGGGAGAAGTGGTTATGTTTCATGAAGAGCTGGGACTTGGAATGTCTTAACGGTCGAACTATGAGTGACCGTCCTGGACATTATACTTGGAAAGCAGGTGTTGCTCGCCGCACTCTTGATTATTGTTTCATTAGCCCGGAGGTGGCATCCCTGGTTAATGACATGGAAATAATAGACAATGATTGGAGTGACCATAGAGGCCTGAGTTTAAGTCTGAAGTGTGAGCCTGTATTTCCTTCAACAATAGCGACAGGAAGTATGTTGGTTAATCATGCTGGTTCACGATTAATATGGTCTGAGAAAAATATATCTAAAGCATGTCAGGATTGTGGTGAATGGGATGCTGATTATCACACTATGTTTGTTAACCTCTCAATAGAACATCTTGAAGGGTGGATTTATAATTTTACGGGTAAATATGCTACAAAAAAATCATTACTTGTTATTAGAGAACAGGGCTCGATTGAGGTCTATGACAAGACAATTCGTGATGCTAAACGTACTCTGAGAGGGGAGATACGTAGAATCAGAGCCCACTCCCATCTAATTATGGATATACATACTAAGATCAGAGAGATAAAAAATAGGTATAGGACGTGGTTAAAACACTGGAACAGATCGAAAAAATTGGCAAATTGGCAAAAATCTGTGAAGACTATTTGCTCGAGAAATCCCCGGAATATCTGGGCACTCCTAGGAGAAGCTAGGGGAAGCAGGGTAACCCCCCAAATAAACCCGATTGATGCCGAGGAATGGGTTAATTTTTTGGAAACGCGTAACGGTATGGCAGCAGCTAACCCTGAAACTTTTCCAACCACCTCTTTAGTTCCGAAGCCGTTCCCTATTTCTCTAGAAGACCTGATAGGTAAGATTGCTAAACTTAAATCTTCCCGAGCCCCGGGGCCTAACGGTCTCTCCAATTTACTTATGAAGAGTAACCCAGTCTTCTGGGCTAACCTTCTGAAAATTCTCTTTGAAAAAGTTTTAAAAGAGGGAATAATACCGGAGACCTGGCAAAGAGCAATTTTAGTGCCAATTTTTAAGAAAGGCAATAGATCTGATCCAGCCAATTACCGTTTGCTATCTATGTTAGATTGCTCTGGTAAACTATTTGCCTCCTTACTGTTACAGAAATTACAATCTTGGACTGAAACGGAAGGGATTCTGGACCGCTTTCAAAGCGGATTCAGATCTGGATATTCAACCACTCACAATCTTTTCATCATGAATAGCCTTAGAGATAAAGCCCTACTCCCCAATAATCCGCCTTTGTATGCCTTATATATAGATTTTAAGGCAGCGTTTGACATGGTCAACAGAGAGAAGTTATGGAGGAAGCTTAGGGGCCTGGCGTGCCCTGAAGGTTTGCTCTATTATCTGCAACTCTTACATCATAACACCACAGTCCAGCTGAGGCTTGATGGAAGTGGATCTACAACTAGGGTGATAGAGCAAACAAGAGGGGTGAAACAAGGCTGTGTTACCGCACCCTTGTTATATAATTTGTTTGTTTCCGATATTCCAGAATGTATTAGAGAGGTGAGCAACTGCCCTCCCAAAGTTGGCTCTCAACACTGTTTAATCCTGGCGTATGCGGACGATGTGGTTATTTTTGACCACACATTTAGTGGCATCCTACGCTCGGCTGAGCGACTTTGGGAGTATGCGGAGGAGAATGAACTCACAATTAATCACACGAAAACAGAGTTGATCCTATACAGTCATGGCAAAGTGAGCCGCCCTAGAATGGCTATAAGAGGTCAGGAAATTCAATACACCCATAGCTATAAATACTTGGGAGTTGAATTCGACTCTAAGGGAAATTCCCAATCATGTGTACAATCCCGCAAAACAAAAGCTGCGCAACTTACCGCTATGATATATCAGTTCTCTCGTAAGAAGAGTGGATATTCCATGTGGGCAGCCCGCCAACTTTACGTCCAGTGCCTGATACCCACGGTAATCTATGGACTGGAAGTCCTAGTTAACCTTAATCTGGATTGGCTACAGAAACTGGAAGGACGTTTTTGGCGAAAGCTGCTGGGACTGCCACCGGGAATACCAATGGCGATACTAAGATTAGAGCTGGGTTTACCCTCGCTAAAAGCTCTGGTCTTGAAGAAAAGAGCCGAGATCTATATTAAGCTGCATACTAACCCGACTAATCCCCTTTTGATAACCGTGAAAGAAGATATTGATAGGAATAAGCAGGCCCGTTTTGTGAAAGAAATGAATGCTCTATTTGAGACGATAGAATGGATCCCTAACTGGGAAGACAATTTTATAAATCTAAAGTCCCAAATGGCAGAACGACTTAAAATTTGGGACTGGCAAGAAAATTTTAGACATCTTGCGAGTCTCCACAGCTATGGATTCATAACTCATGTTTTATATACCTTCAGAAGAGCACAAGGATATCTCAACCTTTGCCCCTCGGCTAATTTAAGACGCTTCTTACTACTCCTACGTATCAACCATCTACCAGTCCTAGCGGTGTTGGGCCCTGAACGGGCCATCTCTAAAACAGAGCGTTTTTGCAGGATATGTAAGAATAAAGACTTACTTGAAACTGCAAGACACGTTCTCACACTATGCCCTAGTTTGGGTTTAACTTACATAAAACATTATAGTAGATATGTACACAATCTCGACCATATTAAGTCCAAAGACTTCTGGATAGCATGTATTAACACCTTGAATCCTAGCCTACATTTGGCCATATATAGAGTATGGTATACAGTAAAGGGAATACTTGAAATTTGAAGGCTAGCTAATCCTCTCAGTATCAATAAATAATAAACGAGTCATTATATGAAATCACATGAAACTGTATGAAAGTTAACTTCAGGCTATAACCTATGAAATTTTAATAAGAATGAATATGAACATGATTTTAAACGTTTTTCTTCTTTAAATGATGAATTGCTGTTTAAATTGTAAGAAGAAAAATTATTTTGTTGATCTATGTGTAAAGTTTTTGTTTTTAAAAAACTGTATCACATTAAAAATAAAATAAATAAATAAAATACCCACATTTGAATTTTTGGGTTGGAGGGCACTGTTTTCTTTGCTCCCTTCTATGGGTTACCTTGTAATGCAGCCCTGTGAGTGTTTGTTATTCAGCTGCTTTCAGAGCCTCTAGGGTCCATTACGTGCGGTCGGGCTGGCAGGGTTGCATGTGTGGGGTACCCAAGCTGGTTGGTCAGTGCTTTGGCCTCTCTCCCCTCTGCCCGTTACCTCCGGGCACTGCGTGTGACCAGCCTGCTGTTGGCGCACTGGATGTTAGAGGGGGCCTCTGGTGGGGTCGGGGGTGTCCGTTCGTGGGATGCTGCGCTGGTGGGCGGAGCAGCTGCTTGGGCTCTGCAGCTCTCTGATGTGTGTCTGCACGCTGCTGACAGCTGGAGCTCCGTCTCGACACGCGGGTTGGAATCCGCAGCGGGGGAGACCTTCTGTGCATGCCGGGCTTTCTGTGCATGTCTTCACTCACCGCTTGGATGGGGGGCACAGGGGAAGGTGAAGGGAGGTGTCCGGCGGGCCTTTCATCTGGGTGACCGCTGTCCGTGGAGCACCAGTCCCTGGCCGGAGCGTTGGCGTCCGCAGGTTTCACTTTCACTTTTGAGGCGTACCGTGAAGTGCCACTTTAGACAGTGGTTTCTCCTTTTCTCTGCGTTTTCTCCTGGAGGTGGTGGGGGGGTGTTCAATCAACGTCTCCTCTGTTTGTATAGCAGGGGGTCGCGAGACGGTGGCTCTAATCTCGTCTTGGACCCGTGGCGAAGGAGCTCACACAGAGTGGCTGCTCATCCATGCACCCCACTGGTGGCCAACCTTTCATTTCAGTACGTTTTTATCCATCCTCCTGTTTTCTTACTAATGCTTTGTGTTTTCTTACTAATGCTCTGTGTATATCTTCCATCAATATGGAGAAAAGGGGGCAGGACTTTTTCGTGTACAAAAGTTACTCTCCACAGTGACTTCTATACTCCTAGTCCAAGGTTCCCTTGCCTCCATGCACCCTCCCTCCATCCCCTAAATTACCAGTTAGTTGTCCCAGCATAGACAGTTGCAGCTGACTGGTGGGTGAAGCGGGAGGGCAGATCATTCACAGACATCGCTGTGCTCGGCTCATTGCCTAGAGATTCTTTTAAAAATTAATGGATTTTTGAGGACCAAAACGGCTCTGCTCCTATCCTTTTGGTATTGAGGAAAGGGGGCTTGTGGCTAGATGTATTATAGTGACTACGGTGAATAACCATTACATTATAGATATTGATATTCCATTTACATTTCAGGCACACACTTTTCATAATGACCAATATATTTGTTTTGTTTTAATTGTTCAATTTAATTTGTTTGATGTTCTAACTAGAAATATGTTATCATGTTCTGTAAATGATCAACTCTTTATCAATCTCTTTCATAGTGATTGATACACAATCATAGTTCTTAAATTGTAAAATAAATAAGTGTTTTGGCCCAAAATGTTCAAGCATATCTGTGCCATGACAGAATGGCAGCCCCACACCCATTTATGCCACAACCCTCTTCTGTTGCCCACAATGTTAACATATTTGATGCTATTGCTGCAACTCCTACCAGCTGATTGGGAGTGGTGGGTGGACTACCCATGGCAAATGTTTGCTGTAGAAAATACCACTCATAACAATATAACATCCAAGTCATGTGTCCAGAGGAGACATCTTGTTTAACTACTTCTTTAAGCACATCAGTCCCAATTCTCAAACCTTTTCCCTGGGCATGTGAAAGATGTGCCAGAAATTCGCCAGTGCATCTCACACTTGTGAAAAAAGATGCAGACGATTCACAGAAATGTGCCTCTTCAGGGTATTTGAGCGTGCAGCATCTCAATGCATACAAGCATTAGTGGCCATTAATACTGTGCACAACTGCAAGAAAAACCCTACTTATAACACAAGAGCAAATCATTTTTTCAAAAATTCGCCAATCATCATTTGCTCTAATCACAAACTGGAGCACAATGTCAAATCCAGAGGGCATTATGCTAAAGTTTTGACTTGTGAGGAGGCAGCAGAGGGGGGAATGAATATACAGTTTCTGTCTTGGCACTGGCAGAAGAGGAGGCCATTTTCGGGTATCACTTCCCCCACAGCACTGGATATGCTACAATAGTGAGATGGAGACTTAGCGCACCTACCATGAAAGGACATGCAATACATACAGTATCCATACAGGATGCACATAGAAGGGCAGGTATAGTACGGGCATTGATACAGTAGAATTCCCTAGGGTATACAGTGTCATTGATAGTACCCATGTGGTCCTAGGCCCCTCTGGAAATGGAACACCTGTACAGGAACTTGAGAAACTGGCATTCCATGAATTTGCAGAGGCATGAGAGCCACGTGGCTGCAATCAATAAGGGGTGGGAGAAATATCCGCCTGCAAAGCCAGAAGTGTGGAATGTGCAGTAGAATTCGCTTCTGCCTGTTCTGTGAAATCACCATTATGGTTTCACCGCCACTGAAATTTCATCCGGCTTTGTCCAATTTAGTGCAGAGCATGGTGTTTTGTTTCCATGTTGGTTTCGTGTAGTGAGATGAGAAAATGTTCACAGGTATTTGTTTCGATCCATACTAGTTTCGTGGACCGACACAAGAAACTTTGCACAGTTTTCCCCGATCAGTGCTAGTTTCATGCATAGACATGAGAAACATTGTGCTAGCCTTTTTCCAATCCATACTAGTTTCACACTGCGGCATGAGAAACTTTGCACAGTTTTTGTTTCGGTTCCTACTAGGTTCATGCAGCAGTACAATACACTTCACGCAGTTCTTGTTTAGATTACTAGGTTCGTGCAGCTACACGAGAGACTTTGTAATGCCCTTTTTGATGTGTGCAGTGTTTGCGCAGCAATTGTTGGGTTCGTGCAGAGGGACTATAAACCTCCTGCCGCTCTTTTCGATACACAGGGGTGGCAGAACGGTGGATTGCGGCGAAGCAGACCGTAATCGGACAGATTTCACTTTCCCATCTGGCGGAACAGAATCGTAACAATTTCGCCCCCGGCCCCACATGAATGACACTGTATGCCCATGTTATACCTGCCCATATATTTGCATCCTGGTGCATGGATACTCTATGTATTGCCTGACAGAAGTAAGAATCGCCCTGAGGGTCTGGTGTCGCACCACTGACTGAGAGGATTCAGAGGTCATTGGTGTGATGCCACTGGTTCTTTGGAAGAAGCTAGTTGCAAAGACATGTGAGGCTGCTACCATGTCCCTGCATGGTAGATGCAGGTAAAGGTAAAGTGGCATGGCTTATCTAACATCTCTGATACAGAGGGTTCTGGGCAAGTTCATAACATCCAACATCCATTGCACACTGATACTAATAGCGCCCTATGGCCCTCCAGAGCATAGTTTTCCGATCTCATTCGGATGGCATGCAAGGTCTGCTAAGGTTAGATATCTAAAAACATAATATGTCAAAAAGAGGTATCAGGGCTTCACCCGAAACCACTAGAAATGCCGTTAGCTGCTTGGTTGCTGAAAAATGAACATTGGGGGAACCTTCACTTTTCTGAGGGCAATATAGATACAATAAAAAGAGCAGGAAATATTCTACCAAAGCTCAATATACAGACCCTCCATCGTATAGCAATTTTGCCTTCCCGCCAAATGCTGTGAAAACAGCAGTTTATTTTTTTTAAAAAGCACAAAAATGTTTTTTTTAAAAAGTGCACCAGAGAAAACGGCAGTTTTTGAAAAAACGACTGTTTTATTTAAAAAAGACACAAGGGGCCAGGCTCTCAAAACTTTTTTAACCTAAGAAATGAAATGCGCAAGCACATCTTATCACGTGCACCAAAAAAAGAGCAGCCAAATCCACAAAAGCCTTTTCCTCCCTTTGCGCAAATCAGGGGCCGTTTCTGCACATTTAAAAGCATATCCCAAATTACAAACAATATACATTTTTAAATGTGCATTAATTGTAGCGAACCCTTGCGCCTGCTTTGAATAGGCGAACAGGGGGCCACAAGCTTGACAGGGTCTTTCCTGACCCTGTCATCCAATACTTTTTTTAAAGTGTGACAGCAGATGTATGAACCTCTGTTGGCTCACTTGCCTTTCTGTTCCTCAATTGGGATAAAAATGAGTTTTTTTGGGTCACATTTTATAGTGGCAGGCCCTTTAAGCGCCTGTCACCGTGAAATGCGCTAGAAGCCTGTACAACATTGCTGGGAGAACACTTCAAACACAAATGTATTCAAGGCGCGCAGGTTATCTTTGAGAAGAAGGTGACCTGCTCATTTTCGAAAAAATGGGTTCTCTAAAAATAGCATATACTCTGCTTTATGTTTAGATGCCCCATTTTTTGAGGCTCTGGACCAAAATCTGCACTTTACATTTTTTTCTTTTGTTTTAAATGGTCGCACTATAAGAGGGAAAGGAGAGAGGTGGGAAGTGATGGGTGAGATGTGGAGTGATAGGCAAGAAAGCAGAGGGAGAGTAGTGGGTCAGAGGGGGAAACATTGGGCAAGAGGCTGAAAGGAAGTAGTGGGGCGGTGGACCAGAAACCAGCGAGGGAGCGGCAGACCAGAAATCAGGAAGGGAACAGAGGTACAGACAGTAGAGGGAGCGTGCGATTAGGGGGAACAGCGGGAGAGGGAAGGGTTAGCTGAAAAGAGGCAGCGAGCTGCAATTTGGGAGAAAGGATGAGTGAAGAGTGCAATAGAATGGGAGAAAGGATGCAGTATGCATTAGTAGCACCACAGAATGATGGACTGTATATCGAAAGAGGAATTGGGGAGCTTAAGGTGTGAGTTGGGAGTGTGATTTGGAGTATGGCAGGGGGTGGGCAGTGCAAATTGTGACTTGGCAGTGTGACAGCACGTGAGTATTTGCATGACTGAGAGTAAGAGGTTCAGGAATGCAAGTTGTGATGCGGACTTGGTGAAACATGTGAGGTGTGTTGGAGACAGAATTGTGTCAGTGTTTGGGGGGATTGGAGAACAACAAAGAGGAATATTTTCAGCAGTACAACTGATAATGATCAATACAGTTAATATTAAAAAGACATGCACATTAAACCAAAAACATAGCCAAAAAACACTGTTCTGCCAAGCCAGAGACATCTGGGACTCTTCCTATAAATTTTTTTCAAACGGTACAAATAATGACACTCTGGTTCTCTTGTAACCTTGCACACTGCCTCTTTCCTGCAATATGCCAATCTTGCACCCTCCAGCCAATAAAAAATGTGCAATAAAAATGCTGCAATAAATAAAGATTGTGCCACAAAATATGCCACTTCATGCTGCAAAAAATTGCCATTTCTTGTTGCAATATCTTGGATGGTCTGAATATAAGAGTAAGTGAGTAAGTGGACAAGATGTTGTCACTGACCACAGCAGAAAGGAATTGATCCAGTAGCTTACTCTCTTGATGATGTGTTGTCCTTTTCTGCTTACTTAGCTCGGATAGGGGTGCAGGTTGATACTTGCAAATATTTACTAGCAGTTATAGGGCATACAGAAATGTAGACCAGACGTTCCTCTCCCAAATCCTATAGCCAAAATGCATCTGGAAGGGTTGACAAGATTGTTTCCTCTGGTCAGAAGGCTGCATCTCGGCTGGGATCTTAACGTGTAGAACATAAACCCTTTGAGCCAATAGCCTCAGTGTCAGAATGGTCATGCTTAAGACAGTATTATTAGTTGCACTGACTTGGGCTAGAAGAATCAATGAGAGTCAAGCCCTAGCGACATTACAGACTCATCTGCCCTTTTTACCAACAATTAAGTAGGTGTTTCATGTAAATCAAGAAAAAAGTCTACAGACATTCTTCCGTCACCCTCAATCTCAGGCTGATAAAGTGTGGCACTGTTAGATTTCAGGAGAGTGTTGACTTTTTATTTAAGTAGCACAAAGGAGTTCAGGTTGTCCAAAGCTCTGTTTGTAAAATGTTGTGGTATTTCACCATGCAAACAAGCTTCAAAAGCCTCTAGATTGATGGTTACCTGCCTTTCTGAAGCATATAAGGTTCAAGGTAATATCCCACCAGAGGGTATTCATGCACATTTATTCAGAGCAAAAGCAGCAGGAGTAGCTTTTTAATGTCAAGTTTTGTGTGAAGTTCTCAGTAAAGCCACTTCATGGGCTACTCTGTCAACTTTCTGTTGACATTACTGTCTGGATGTTAGATCAAGAGAGGATGCAGCATTTGGCCAGGCAGTCCTCAGGAATTTGTTTGCTTTAGGGGTGCATCGAACTTCGGCTTTGTGTAAGTATTCAGCCGAATTTTGTCTGAAAACCAGCTATTCGGCTTTGGCCTATTACTTGCTGGAATACTTACTCAAAGCCGGAGAACTCTTTCTATGATTGGTAATCTTCTCTATGTTTGAGTGATAATAGCCAATCATAGAAAGCAGAACAGCAGGGAATGCTACAGCAGCCAATAAGATGCTGTCTTATTGGCTGCTCCAGTCCACACAAGGAAAAACACAATGAATCACTGGGGCAGTGCATCAAGGCACCAAGACAGGAAGAAGACACCTGAGGTAACACAGACATAGGGGCAATCAAGCATCTGGGAAGGTCCCTGCTCTCTCTCCCTTCTTCCCGCGTCAGCACACCAATAATACTGCATTTACAATGGCAGCAGATGCCAAATTTCCCTCTGGATATTTGGACACTCCAGAGTTATAGCCCTAGGATTTCCTGTTGACAAAAACGTGCATACTAATGTAGTAAACCCCCTTCTTGAAAACAGTAAATTCTGAGTTTGTATCTTGGAAATGCTCTACAAACTGTTGTAAACCTGCTCTCAAAGTTCCTTTTTTAGCCTGCTGCAGCGTTGGCTGCAAACACTGCAGAAGGACGAGCACAGAAATCAGAGTGGGTGAAAAACAGTATTCAAACTGCACAGCAAAGCATCTTGATGGCAATCTGGTTGAGCGGCATACGTGATTCTATTGGATGTTGAATGAAGGGATGTCATGAATACCGGAGTGCATTGCAAATAAATCATATAACCCTGTATTACCATGTTTTTTGTCTGAGTTTGTGGCAGTGGGCCTGTGTGATGTCCTTAATCCAAGATGGCCACCACTGCAATTTATTAATCAATATTTGATATATAACTCCTTTCAGAGTGATCCTATCAAATATATTTTAAGGACCTTTTTTGTTCACCATAAAAACAGAATAAAGAAGGTCAATAAAATAATTTGATATCTCTTATTGTGTAGAAGTTTCTATTAATAGTTAGTTTTTCCTGATTTGTAAACATTTTTTCGTTATATTTGCTACAGGTTCTGGTAATTGGCAAGAAAATGGGAAAATGATTTAGGAGCAGTTGAAGTGTGAAATTTGATTCTATCTTCCAGTAAAATCAATTTTTTCTATATGTCGATACCTCCAGATATCAAAAGTCATTTAAAAGTAGAACTTCCACTATCAACCAAAAAAAGAAAACGGATGACAGACTTTTCCTTGTGTACCTTATGTCAACAAAGAAAGAAATCTCCCCTGCTTAATACAAAGTGTTATAAAAAGGTTTTAGAGTGTATTAAGAAGAGAGCCGAGTGGAACAATAACAAAAACGTGTACATAAGTCTACGATTGGGCAACGTAATACCTGAAGAACTGAAAAATGAAAAAGCATCATGGCATTCAGAATGCTACAAGCAATGTACTCATAAAGCAAACATGGATTGCAGCAAAGATTGCACGGAGAGCAGTTATGTGAGCCAAAGCTGTCAGCCAAGAGGAAGAAGTAGAACAAAGCTATACTACAAGATCCAAAATATGTATGTACAACTGAAATAAATCTTTCTTTTTCAATAAAGAAGGAAAAAGAAAAAAACAGTTATATTTTATAGCAACTGATTGAGCAGGCATCTGTTTGAAGAGAGCAGTAGAATTGGCTAACAATGACGCATTAAAGATTTGTCTTAGCGATTGTACAGATCCTGGAGGCTTACACGCAAGAGAAATTGCATATCACAAGGTATGTTACAACCCACATGTAGTGAATGTCTTACAACACAAGCCTACGATAAGTGGAAAGATGCAGCCAAATTCACTGTCTGATGAAGCAAAACATTTAGAATTCATATCTTCAATCAGTGATTTTCTCCTTGAAGGCAACGTAACAACAATGGGGGAAATTGAAAAGGTTTACAGGAAAATTACAGCTAGCAATGGTTTAGAAAACAGACAGACGAAAACAAGAAAACAAATCAAATGTTTCATAGAAGAAGAACTTAAATGTAATGCCATTCTTTTTTTTTGGTAATCCCAAAAGGGTAAATGAACTACAACGAGTCTCACTGAGAACAGCAGGTATTGCACTCATGCAGAAGAAGATTTGGAGGCAATTGAGAAAAATATGAGAACCTTTATTGAAGCAGCTGCGATTTTACAGAGAGCTGTGAAAAATGAAAATTCACTAGAAGTTTTGAAGAAGGGAATTTGGCAGATGTTGTTCCAGAGGAAGTTGTTCTTTTTTGTAAGTGGTGCTGTCAAGGACAGATGGATATGAAGAGTAATTCAGAAAAGCGGGATACCACTGTAATGAACAGGGCTCATAAAACGACACAGATGTTTATATATGAAATGCTATCACCACGTCAAGCTTCCTACACAAGCACTTCTGCCACACGGCCTACCCGTGAAATGCCCTTGCAAGTGGCCGTTGGGCTCACAATGCACACTGCTACCCGCAGCTAATTATACGTTCAACTTCTGCATAGCATGGGAGCTTCTGCCATAGATTATGCCAGTGTCCTTCAGTTCAAGACACAGCCACAGTGAAAATATAATGCATGGATGAGTGTGGAGGATCATAAGGTCCCTCAGAAATGGTCAGTGGCAGATTTGTCTATTGTGCTGCTGACATCGACTTCCTTGAGGATACTCTGTATGGTAAAAGAACTTTGCACAGTACAGTTATGTTGGTCTATCAGCAGAAGGCGGAGTCAGATGTCCTAAGCCCAGTTGAAATATCTGCGCCATCATCACATTGATCCCTGCAGAAGTTCCTCATTCCATGTTTGAGGTCATGTCTTGCAACATTCCCAAAGAGTGTAGACCGCAGAATCCTGTAAGCAGTTAAATCACTGATTTTACCGAGAGGAATGAGATTATTATAGATTCCAACAAGCTTAAGGACTTACTTTGGGTGATGACAGAAGTCTTGCTGTTGAGTGATTTTCAAGAATGTTTTGGTGAAGAATTGCTGGATCGCATTGTAATCTCACTGAAGAAACCGAGACTGATGAATGTGCAACAGAGTAAGAACCACTCACTACAGTTCTGACTTGGATGGATTACAATGCCATTAAAAGTGATCCTCTAACTAAAGAAATGAGAGTCTGTGTACTCCTAGTCATAGATGCCAGCCCAACAAGCACACAAACAACGCTCACATTAATGAAGAAATTGGAGAAAATAACATATGTTGTCACCCCTGAATCAAAAACAGTTGTAACATTGGATCTTCGCCTTTACAAGCCTGTATTAAAATAAGCTATGAAGACTTGTCAAAGAACTGGATGCTTAAATGAGGTTAGCTACTTATGATAACAACAATGCTTCGATTTATTGGTTCTTCTTGGATGGTACAGACATTGAGGCCACCTTAACTGTAATTTATGTTGCAAATGTTGTGTCGAAGAGTCTATCAGGAAAGTGCGTAAGGAGAGCAGTTGAAGTACACACGTCACTAAGGCTTGCAGTTTTCAAGTGCATCATCGATGAACTTTACAAAGAGCATGTTGAAATCAAGGAAAGTATAGAACCTGAGCTTAAGAAGTTACTAAAAAGTCAACAAGTGGATGATTCCCAAGAAACAAAAAGTCAGTCCATAAATACATTGTGACAGTTCTGACAAATTTGAATGTGATGGCCAAAATGGAAGCATATGAAGCTACAGAATGTAAGAAAAACCAACACTGAGTTGCTCATCAGTACATTCATATGGTGGGCACAATGCTATTATTTATCAGATCCATCAAACTGCAAACTGGGATTTACACCTTGCCTCACTTGAAGAGTTTGTTGAGTACTTTTTCCCCCTCGATTTGATAAACTACCCAAGTATGATAGCATGGTACTTAGCAGAAATAAAACAGTTTAAAAGCAAACACCCCGACTTGAGAAGTGAGTTTCAGAAAGGCAATTGGGTAGTAAGTAAGATAAAAGTACTGTTTTGTGCTTTAGATTCAGATGAAGCTCTGCAACATCAAAACAGGGCAATGAAAGTACTGCGTGGTGTGGTTAATATTGCTCAACAGAACCAGGCTCTGTTACAATTCTTTTTAGGCTCTCGCTTCGCTCGGGCCTATAACTATGGGCCGCAGGATATTACCTGACTCGGTAATGCCCCCACCGCTCGGGGCATATTGCTTAATTATTTTTAAAAAAACGTTCCCATAATACTTTATGGGCTCGAAGCCCGAATAGCAATGTCCATCTCCTTTCTCTTGATACTTGAAGGAAAATATTGGAGACAGGTTTTAAACTTGCCTTCATGCATACCCAGTGCATGGATCAAATACGAGCTGGGGATAGCATCTCTGAATTGCATGTACCAGTGGCGCCTATGTGCACTTTTCAGAAAGTGCCTTTTAGCTTCAAAATCGGTGACACTATTAAAAACACTTTTTCCGATTACATTCTCTTGTCTGACCATACATTTCTGACTCAGAAGAAAGAGTTAATATTTCAGATCCATGCCACCACTGACTTAACTATCGAAGTCCTTATTATTTACCCCAACTGAGCCAAAATAAAACTCTATCTTGGGGAATGTATTGAAACTCGCAGACTTTGTCACCTATACAAAGATTTCAAAAATAATCCATTTGGAGATAAACGATTACATAAAGCAGAGCCATATTGTCTAAAACATCCTTCCCCGCTCTTCAGAACATTCAGCTTGTGTTTCCGTTTAAATCTATGGCCAACCAGAGACATTATGGCTAGACGCTCCATTATCACCAAAGAAAACAACTTCTGCTGTTTTTGCCAGTTTAAGGAGCAAAAAGAAACCTTACAGCGTGTGGTAACGGAGTGTCCAGCCTTATTACTGCAAAGACTTAAGCATTTTCCAAATCATCATGTACATTTAAACAATTTTGATGCCAAAACTTCATGGCAACTACTCTTAAGTACAACAAATACTAGCCTTAGAATATCCACAATGAACTTTTTTATTGCTGTGTTTGAAGTTAATACTCACACATAGTGGTTGTATCTTTAACTGTAAAATATCTACCACTGCTAATATTGAACTAACATATATGCACAACATTGTTTACTGAAATGAATTTTTTGAACTTGAATGTACTTAACTCACCTAGGAGAGGACGTTATTGAAAGCTGAGAGCTTTGTGCATTTCGCAAATTGACATGAGTTGACTATACTTGAACCTACCCTAATCTGATTTTTAACTTGAATATTTTAATATTGATTATGTTCTTATCCTTTGTCATACATTAATTATGTTTGTAACATCATTTATTTTCATTGGAAAAGTATTGACATAATTGTTTTATTAGTGATATTATTGTAATCAAATCAACTGAAGGACTGATTCAGGTTTTTCTACTGGAAAATATTGTAATATTTGTTTTATTGGTGTTATTATTATAATCAAACCATTTGAAGGACTGATTTAATTTTGTAAAAATATATATTGAAAAGTTGGTTTTCTTTTTAAAATGTTTCAATTAAAAGTAAAATAAAGGTAGCAGGGAATCCTGGTTCGAGCAGGCGTCATTGCCTTTGTTAAAACTATCAGGATCAATTGTTTGATTCACGTGTGCACTCGTTGTTTCCTGCTCGTCATAGTCCATTTCTGTGGGGCTTTTACAACTGTCCTCTTCATCCCCTGACGTGTATCCCGATATGTCCAGGAGGTCTTCTTCAATACGATTAAATTGCTTTGACGTCATGTCAATGGCATTGTTGTTTATCCGTGATTCATGTGAATAAAAATCGGTTTGCTGAGGCGTTTGGTTTTTGTTCTTCGTTCGTTGTGTGTCTGTCAAGACATCAGGTAGTAAAAGATTTCTTATAAATGTCAGAGAATAATTTTATTAGCTTTTTTTGTAGGCTTCTGATTTTTTTTTTTGCTGTTGGTTCCTCAGCTGTAGTTTGAGCTGTGTTCCCTACTGTTAGTGTGATGATTTTCTCTCGTGGTTTCCGAAGGGAGGTAGTGGATTTTTCCTTTTCTTTCTGTTGGTCAAATATAACATTTTTCTTTTTCAGAAATTGCTTTCTTCTGTTTTTTTGGTCCAAGTGTTCACTCTGGATTTCTGGTGCACTCTTCTCTTCTTCCTTGTTTGCAGTGTTATGAAGTTCAACTGAACGGACATCTCCCCTCTTAGATAGCTCAATGACGTAGTTCTTTTCTCCATGTGGATCATTGGTTATTGTGCCGCCAATTTCTGTCGAGACAACTAGAGGGGTGATGTCACTCAGAATCATGTGTTGTTCTAGATTGATCACTTACTCAGGCTTTTCCTTGAGCGCCGTTTGCATTTGATCTTGTTTCCTGATGCGTCTCTGTGTTTTTTCTTTCGTGGCTGATGAAGTATGCTATGAACAATGTTTGTGACTTACACCGCACTTTTGTCCAGGTTGTTTTGGATTGCTTTAATGAACCCTTCAACAAAAAGCATCTTTGAGTGTGTCATAGCAATCATTGTAGTTTAATCTTTTAACTGATTGTTAATGCTTTCATACAATGTCATGAATGGCGCTAGTTTCACTGGCAAGATCACTATCTGCACACTCTTGGGTAGGTTGAGTAGCCTTCTGACTATTTGCATCATATAATTGGTGCCTTTTATGTGTCATCAGAGTGAGTTTTTCTGGGGTGAGGTTGTTCGCTTTAGATGAGGATGGGCTTCAGGCTTCACTCGTGAGTCTTGGTCTTTTGTTTGTTTTCTTATGCTGGTCCAGTCTCAGACTGTCAATCGAGATTTCACTTAAGGCCGTGTTGTTATCGTCCTCAAGGATTATTGCCTTATTGACCATAGGTTTCAATTTAATTAAACTAGTTGTTGCTCCAATATGGCTGTAAATCGGAGATGGTAGTTCTCGATCTACGTCTGGATCGTGTGTTATGGGGTTAGGTATTAACTTGGCTTATGTCTCCCCATTTGACGGACCATAGCTATGTAATAAGAGTTCACTTGTGTCCTCAGTTTTTGAGTATTAATTGTGGTAGATAACTGAGTTTCATGGGTAATTGTCTTTCTGTGTTTTCTTCAATGAGTCTGATACCGCCTAGCAAAATGCAATTTGGCACTTCGTCCAGTTTGCCTTCTATGTGCCGACTTTCCTGGTCAGGTTTCTCTTTCATTTTCGAATACGGTTTCCCATAGTGGAATCTTTGGTGGTTTAAGGGTTCACTAATGGACAGTCCTCTTGGGCGCCATATTGATTTGGTGGAGGTCTGATTCATTTTGAATGGCGGTTGTTCTGGGTGTTGTTAGCCTGTTAATTTTCCTGATGGAAGTAATACCTGGTTTGGTAAGAGTTTGAAGAAATATAGCTGCCCTGTCTGCAGTTTTCCCTTGAGCATTAGTTGGAGATGCAAAATTCGTCTAGCAAAATGCAATCTGGCACTTCGTCCAGTTCGCCTTCTATGTGCCAAGGTTCCTGGTCAGGTTTCTCTTTTATTTTCAAATACGGATTCCCATAGTGGATTCTTTGGTGGTTTAAGGGTTCTCTAATGGACAATCCTCTTGGGCGCCATATTGATTTGGTGGAGGTCTGATTCATTTTGAATGGCAGTTGTTCCGGGTGTTGTTAGCCTGTTAATATTCCTGATGGAAGTAATACCCAGTTTGGTAAGAGGATGAGGAAATTTAGCTGCCCTGTCTGCAGTTTTCCCTTGAGCGTTAGTTGGAACATTTAATGCAGCCATGACTTATGTGCAAGTAGGCCAGGTATTTAGTATCCGCCAATAGGGACTTTCAGGAGAGTTGTGAGTCCTGTCATTGGCTAATCTTTGTAACGCGATCCAAGTAATTATCCTGCAGATCGGTGGTCATCACTATTGATTCTTTCAGATCGCTTGAATTCCTGTCATGTATGGGCTTGCACTCTGCTTCATCTGTGCATCCCTTTGTCAGCGGAGATGTAATTTGCGGGCTGCATAAGAATAACGCTGTGCTGGCAATTATTTGGACGGCAACATCAAAGGGGATATGTTCTCGTGTGTCCGTGGGCTCTTCAAGCTGTCCGTGAGCATGTATTAGAGGAGTGTTCATTAGACTCGCTTTTGAGCTCTTGTTTTGATTGTCGCCAAGGGCAATAAAGCTAATTGGACCACTCACCTCAGTGTTGGGCAGTAGGTCCGGAGTCAAGGTGGCAGAGTCATTATCTTTGAGGCACTGTGAAGGTGAGGAAGAGCCCTGATTGATTAACTGGATGGTTTGAGTCTTCTTGGCCCTCCACTAATTGCATTTTTCGAAGGGGTCACAGCTCTTTACTACCCGCAATCCTCAGCAGAAGCTGTGAGGAAGGTATTTTATCCTAGAAACCCAAACAGCCCATGCGGACTGTGCAGACTGCAGTAAACTCTGTGAAAAAACTCTGCAGCTGTTCCGCGGCAAGCCAGAGCTTTTGAAGGCGGTCCTCCTGCTTCAGTAGATAACATAGAAAGACCAAAGCAATGCAGCAGGTAGCAAGTGGTAGCAGACTGCAGCAAACTCTGTGACAAACTCTGCGGCCGCTACGCTGCAAGCTGGAGCTTTGGAAGGAGGTCTTCCTCCTTCAGTAGATAACGTAGAAAGACCAAAGATCCGCAGCATGTAGCAGGTGGTAGCAGACTGCAATAAACTCTGCGACAAACTATGCGGCAGCTCTGTGGCAAGCCAGAGCTTTTGAAGGAGGTCCTCCTCCTTCAGTAGACAACATAGAAAGACCAAAGCACCACATCAGGTAGCAAGTTGTAGCAGACTGCAGTAAACTCTCCATCAAATTCAGCGCAAATAAATATTGTATAACATAACATATCCTGAAACGTCTCCCGAAATGTGTGGCCTGTTGAATAATGTATTGGTTCAGAACACAGACAACATGTTTCCATCTCCAATTCTCCACGTATCATAATGTAATTGTCAACATATGTTTCGAAATACAGTAACTTTCTTCATCAATAAGCCTGTCCTTCTCAGGAACATGTCTTTTTCACCAGCCTCAATCCACTTCTCATACTTCTCACAGCATAAATTCAAAAATGGGTTGTGTATTGTCTCTGCATTTTAACTTCCACAAGCACTGATTAAGCAACCCAATCTGAGCAAAAGCAAAATAAAGTATTGAAACTACTATACATCTAAACATTGGTTGGGCCGGAGATCGCTGATTAGCCCTTCCTGCTTCTCTATTTACATATGCTTCGAGGTGCACTCTGTTTCTATTGTCATTTTCTAACATCTCATATCCTATGCAGAAACATTTGCACCAGAATAGTTACATGATTCTGCTGATAAATTGCAGTATATGCTTCCAGTCCATTAAGCTCTTTCTTTTCCCGCCTGGGCACCATATCCTTTCTTCGCTTGTTCGACGCTTTCTGGCCTCTTTACTGCGATTACTGGTGACTGCCCACTTCTGTTCTAGCAACATGCCCTCCCTATCACCCCCTCCCTGTGTTGTGACGTAAGCCCCCGTAACAGTCTGCCCTATGCATGCTCCCAGTTGGGTAAGGTGGCTGCAAGTTTCCTCTGTCTTTCAAGTGACTCATACCCAAATTAAATTGCAAGTTCCTGCAGCTGCACATAGTTCATGTATATATACAATAATTAAGCACTTTCTTATGCACTATGCACTTTATCAAGGAAATAGTGATTGTCGCTGTTATGGCTCTGATGAACAATAACAGTATTGTTTACCTTTTTTATATTCATTAAGCACTTTATGATCATAATATCGAAAAAAAACTGCTGTTTTGGTTTTATTTATGAGTAAAGCATTGCTCAAGTGCTACATATTTTTATTGAATGTACAATAATTATTGTAGTCATGGCTTTGATGTATTTTAGCAACACACAAGTAATTGTCCTTCTCTGTAAAACTGTATTTTCTACACAGGAAAATAGCCTCTGAAAATGGCTAATCATATTTGCCAGTGAGAAAATATGCCATAATTAAACTCATACAAGCGCACCAGTATTGGTTCGAAAACTGGCTTAAAATGGCCGCCATGGTATTCGTGTGTAGAACGTGGAGAAAAGAGGAAATAGACATAGGACAATCACAGAGTGGAAACCATAGAGACTAACAATGTGAAAGAGTATATGTATCACCCCGGTGTTTGAAACATTTGTATGTGAACAAGCAGCGAGCACGCTGCGAAACGCGTCATACGAGCGTTCTCCTTTTATAACAATTATTTAATGGCTTAATAATTAAATTAAACGTTGGATATTACGAGAAGAAAACAACAGAGTCAGGCTGGTTCTTGAAGAGTCAGCGCAGCACAGACGTGCGGATCGATTCGAGTGCAGATCCTCCTTTGGGGCACTGGAAGTCCGGCTGTTGTCCCCTTTGTTCAAATCAAATATATATATATATATATATATATATATATATATATATATATATATATATATCCATTTGAAAACTTATGCAAAACCATAACAAGGGAAATAACACCTGTGGAAATAGATGATAGTGCATCAGATGGACAGGTTTCCTCAATGGCAGGAACTTCTGAGATTTAGGGTGAGAAAGCACCAATTAGGATTAATTTCTTAGAGGAAATGCAAATTCTACATCAAGAATGCAAGCAAACAACCAAAAGAAGAGGAAGAGTAAATTTGAGAGTGAATTACGAAAAGAGAAAAAAGAGGACACACAGAAGCAAAAGGAGAAATAAAAGCTCTGACTCAAAAAGAACAGGCACCACAAGAGAGGCCAACACTATCGGAAACAGAAGGCACAAGTACAGAAACATTAACAGAAGTGACAAAAGTTATATATTTGACGAATAAAGAACTGACAGATGATCAGACACAATTATTACTTAAGGGTATTAGCTTCTGCCCGACGCAAAGTTGTGATTATGTGACAAATTGAATTGACTTTGATAACTACAGACGGAAAATCAAACTTACATAATTATTTTCTGAACATCCCCAAAGGAAGAAAATACCAACATTCACAGGAAAAACTTGTCTAACTTTTGGTGACCTACCTACAATCAAGGATTTGACTACTTTGAATGATCCAACCAATATGGAATATTTCCTGATTGATTTTAACACTCTTGTGACTGATCGTGCATGGCCATCAAAGAGTCTGTTCAGCACAAACTCCCATTTCAATCCTCCCTTGTCCATGTTCGCATGCATAGAATTATTACATAATCTCATGATTTATTACATGAAGAAGTTAAGACTGTCAAAAATTGTCAACAAGACCAACAAGATGACAAAAGAAGATTGGAACATTATCAACAAGTTAAAAGGGAATGGGAACGTGATGCTTCAACCATCTGATAAAGGAGGCAATCTAGTAATGATGACTGTAATTGAATATAAAGCAGAAGCACATAGACATTTAAGGGATACCAGTTGTGCTAAACTGCAGGTACATGCAACAGAAGAAATTCCAATGATGGTTGACAGTCATCTAAATAAGTGGTATCCTGAAGGCCTGACTGATGTTGAAAAATCCTATTTGAAATCATGTTCCGATCATGCCAATAATATACCTCCTGCCGAAGGGGTATACAATCTGAAAAAGCCACCAGGAAGACCTTTTGTTGCATCCAATGGTTCCCTTTTAGAGAATGGAAGTAAATATGTAGATGAGGTATTATTTCCCTTAGTCACTTGTTTGCCATCATAATTGAGAGACACAACTAACTTATAAAAAAGCATAACATGGGAGGATAATTTTCAGCTTGGAACGCTAGGCGTGGTAGCGCTATATACATCTGTAGAACATGCAATATGTATAAATGCATGTAGTCGTTTCCTCAGATCAAGATCATTGCATTTTCTTAAACATTCAGGAACGATCCAAGAACTGTTCACCTTTTCTCTAAATAACATGAATTCCTATTTGATGGTAACTATTACCAACAGTTACAAGGTACAGCCATGGGCCCCACATAGGCAACACTTACAATGGTTGGTGGGAGGAGATTTTGTTATGGACACCAGAAAACATGATTTGCACACCAAAAATAAGGCTCAGGTTGAGATATATTGATGATATTAACATAATCTGCAATGGGAAAGCATCGGAATGGGAAGAGTATATGAGAATTCTAAATGCATATAGCAAATTTACTTGTACATCAAGTGTCAAATCTATTGAATTGCTACATGTCCTCTCCTGAATATTCCTCCTTCTGTTTCCCTGCAGCCTGCTCCCCTGCTTCAGCTGCCTCCTCCCTCCTCATACCCTTTCCTCCTCGTCCCATGTCGGTCTCCTGCTATATTTCCTACTAAGCCCTGCCTCTTACTCCTCTCCGTTCTTCCTTTGTGTTGCTCCACAGCTCTGCCTCCTCACAGGTCCATATTCTCTACATCCCTGCCTCTGGATCCTACTGTAGCCCTACTACTAGTTGGTTAACATCCATTACAATACATCCTTTGTACAGATCACTCAGATACCCAGACCAAGAACCTCTTCCAGCTTCAGGATTACCTCCTTTGCATCACCAGCAAGAGGATCCTGATTTCATCTTGGGGTTTTCTTCCCTATGAGGATTTCCCCATATTGTAGGCTTTTCCTGGTTTAGGTCCTCCTGATACCTGAAGCAATACAGGAACTAGGCTGGCCTCCTAAAGGGATCAACGATAACTCTTCACATCAAGACACAAAGAATAGAGATGGGCAATGAGATCTTCTGCTACCACCGCTAGTGTGGACCCAGTTCCTGACAACAGCTTTCTTAAAAGTTTGCTACACAAAGAGGATCGATCTTTTGGTGACAAAAAAAGACAGAGAACTATGTTGGGTTTAGCATGACATCAGGTCATCAATACTGGGACAGACAAGATAAGAATGATTAATAGACACACAAATCAGTCGCAAAAAATGATGCCATTTCAAAAAAGCACTGGCATGTATTAATGACTGATGACACATTGCAAGAAAATCTCAAGGTTAATCCACACATAACCTTTCGCAACTCACTATCTTTTAGTTTTAGTTCTGAGCTCATTCACTGATAAGGTAAAGGTCAAACAAACAACATGGCTAACTAAAAAAACTCATGGTTTTTGTAATTGCAGGAGATGTAAAGCATGCCAGTATGCCCGCAATTGTGACCAATGTGTGCATCTGGTCACAGGTAAACTGGGTAAAATCAAAGAGAGAATTAAATGCAAAACAGAATTTGTTGTATATGCTTTGGTTTGCTCATGTAAAACAATGGTATCTAGGTAGCACCACAAGCAAACTGAAACTCTGAATTTTGAAACATATAAGGGCAATCAACAATGAAGATCAGCTCTACCCAATTGCTAAAGACTACAGTGAAGCTCATAAAAAAAACCTGAAATGTTTTTCGTTTTTTGGGCTTAAGCACATTAAGGTGCAGCCTCAAGGTGGTGATCAAAAGCTCATTCTCAGAGAAATAGAAACTAAATACATCATAGATCATAATTATAAGACACCATCTGGTCACAGTGTAGATGAAGAACTACTCACATGGTTAGGATAAACCTTTTGATGACCAACAGTAGGTGTTATATTTCTGAAATTCTGGTTGGTTACAATGTAGATAAAGATTTACCCACATGGTTAGAATGAACATTTTGATGCCCAACATTGTGCGTTGTATCTCCTGTACTTTTGATACCCTCAAATTGATCGGTCCCAATAAATAAGTATCAATTTGTTGTGCTTTTTCAAGTCAGGACTATATTTCCTTTTTCAGATCTCTGATACATTTTGATCCTAGAATTAATTTATCACACCTTGCCATAGTTCTTAATATAGCAAGACCTGATGAGAATGGCAATCATGATACAAGTATCTGGAAACAGAGAACAATTCGGTTTAACATCATGTAAGCAGTGATTACCTTTTTTGTCTTTACAGGTATGCATAGATGCATATCAGTTTAAGAACTGTAAACTACTTGCAGCCATTTGCGCATTGTTTGTAAAGAAATGTTGCTATTTTTATATTTCTAATATTTTTGTATTCATATATCCCTTTCCCCTTTTATATGCACAGAGATTAACTGAATTTTTAATAGTTTGTGCGCCTTTGTTATAAATATAACAAATATACACCATTTTCTGAATTTCTTTTAAAAGCAAAGGAACAATGTTGCTCTTGAAGTATTTTTTAATGAAATGTCCAAAGTTTAAAGTAGGAAGGAAAGTACACATTAGTGTATACTGAGACAATTTGTAGAAAATGTCAGGAGATTTATGTCCAAGAGATCACATTTACAGAAATGTTTATTCATATGAAATCCTAAATCATGTAGCAGCTGTTAGTGATCATTTCACTAGTGCTGCGTTAACTTTCATAGGGAATTCCATGGATTACAGAGATTTGTTCGAAGTTGAAATGACCAAGGGAGAAAACACCAAGAGTCATTTTTTCAAAAATAACTTTTGGTTTTTCCTCCCCCTGGCCATTTCAGTTAACCCACTCCCATCCACCTCCTTACTTACCCCTCGGTGGCACACTTCACTGTGTGCCGCTGACTCGTTTTGTCCCTGCAAAGCCGGTTCCCTTCACTTCTGTGATCGAGAACCGGCGCCTGAGAGTTTTTTTATTTTGTAAACGTTATTGTTCGGGAAGCGGGTGACACCCCCACAACCCTCAAGGCCATTACAGTAAACAAGGGTGTGGGGGACACCACCAGTTCCTCCACTCCCCTTGTACACTGTAATGGCTCTGAATGGGAGAATCAGTCAAAATCTTCAGCTATACATAATTTTCGTATAGCAGAAATTTGATTAAATCGGCCATTCATTTTTTTTTTTTAAGAATTCTTCGGAATCCAAATTCCATTACTATACAGAAAGACCACTGAGCCTGATTTATTGTATTCCACTTTTGCGAATGTTGATATTTATACCAACATTCCTTTTTGAATTTATACAATATTGCATACGTTTTCACAAACATTTAAGTGAAATTGGTGTTTACTTTGAATCAATCTTGCCCACTTGGCCTCAAATTTTCAAATACAGCACTTGAGAATGTGGACTCTAACAGGAGTATTATTTATTTATAAGGACTAAAACATCAAATAATGCATGGTATAATAAAAAGTTGTATTTCTTTGCAGAAATGTAACATGTAATGTTTCTATATTTAAACATATATTCTGTATATGCCTGTTTGTTATAAGATGGCCAACATGTAGGATGGTCATTTCGACCTTACTTGTAGAAAACCTAAATTTATTAAGAAAGCTTATTATGTTATTACCTTAACGGTCCTATTGCTTCTGTTTGTAGACCTTATGTCTACAGACCTTATGTTTTTGTTGGTTAATCCTTCACTCTTTTGTAAAGAAAATATGTTCAAATAATTGCAACTTTTTTTATGGATACATGGTTATTGATTGTTGTAATACTCATACGCTCTGCTCTCGTGTTGTTAGTTTTATTTATTTTATTTAATGTGATATAGTTTATAAACAAAAACTTTACACATAATTCAACATAATAAACTAATTACATAATTTACATAATTTACACATATACATAAATAACTTTTTTCCAGCAAAAAAGAAAACCATCTTATTCAATTTCAGTGTTGCAAATTTGTCCAAATCAACATCATATGTACCGCCAAATAACTTAATCTAGTAACTTATTTCCTTGCTATTTCTGGGGTGGTTAACTATTCATCAAGTTTTACCTTGACCATATTCCATACTCTATAAAGAGCCAGATGTAAGCTTGCATTCAGGGTATTAACACACATATACCAGAAATCTTTTGACTTGATGTGGTCTAAATTATGAACATACTTACTATAATGCTTCATATAGATTGTATTCAGTCTAGGGCATAGCATGAGGACATGTCTCGTCGTTTCAGGGGAGGTTTTATTCTTACAAATCCTGCAGAAGCGCTCTAATTTAGGGATAGCCCTTTCAGGGCCGAGAACAGTTAGGACTGGTAGATGGTTAATACGTAACAGTAATACAAAACGTCTTAAATTGTCCGAAGGACATAGGTTCAGATATCCTTGTGCCTTCCTATAGGTGTAAAGTGTATAGGATATGAACCCATAGCTATGTAAGCTTTCGAGATGTTTAAAGTTATTTTGCCAGTCCCAGATTTTTAATCGCTCCCCCATTTGATATTTCAAGTGTTCGAAATTCTCACTCCAATTAAGGGTCCACTCAATCCTCTCAAATAGAGATGTCATTTATCTTGCAAACTTAATCTGCTTGTTTCCAATTATCTCTTCTTTCATTGTCAACAGGAGAGGATTGGTAGTGCTCGTATGCATCTTAATATAGAGTTCAGCTCTTTTCTTTAGGACTAGAGCTTTTAGGGAGAGTAGCCCCAATTCCAATCTTAATATCGCCATCGGTATTCCCTGTGATAGGCCCAGTAGCCTACGCCAAAACCTACCCTCCAGTACCTGGAGCCATTCAAGATTAAGATGGATCAGGGCTTCTAGTCCATAAATTACCATTGGGACCAAGCATTGGATGTAAAGTTGGCGGGCCGCCCAAATAGAGTACCACTCTGGTTGTAAGAAAACTGGCAAATCATAGCGGTTAATTGTGCCGCCTTTATTTTACGATTTTGTACGCAGGATTGAAAATGTCCTCTATGATCAAATTCCACTCCTAGGTATTTATAGGAATGTGTGTATTGAATTTCCAAACCTCTAACCATCATTCTAGGGCGGCTCACCTTACCATGCCTGTAAAGAATTAGTTCTGTTTTCATATGATTTATTATAAGTTCATTCTCTTCCGCATATTTCCAGAGCCTCTCAGCCGAGCGTGAGATTCCACTGAACGTGTGGTCCAAAATAACCACATCAACCGCATATGCCATGACTAGGCACTGCTGGGTGCCTATTTTGGGGGGGGCAATTATGCACCTCTAGTATATATTCCGGGATATCAGAGACGAATAGATTGTACAGGGTGGGAGCAGTAACACACCCCTGTTTCACCCCTCTGATTTGCTTTATCACCCTGGTTGTAGTCCCACTTCCATCTAGCCTCAGCTGCACTGAGGTACCTTGATGAAGGAGCTGTAGGTAGTAAAGCAATCCTTCTGGGCATGCCATTCCCCTTAACTTCCTCCACAGTTTCTCTCTATTGACAGTGTCAAATGCCGCCTTAAAATCGATATATAAAGCGTACAGCGGAGGGTTATTAGGTGAAAGGGCTTTATCTCTAAGGCTATTCATGATCAGTAGGTTATGAGTAGTAGAATATCCCATTCTGAATCCGCTTTGAAAGCGGTCCAAGATTCCTGTCTTTTCTACCCAAGCCTGTAATCTCTGCAGAAGTAAAGAGGCAAATAGTTTGCCCGAACAATCTAACATGGAAAGCAGACGATAGTTTCCTGGGTCCAATCTATTACCTCTTTTGAATAACGGCACTAGAATTGCTTTTTGCCAGGTCTCCGGAATTCCCCCTTCTATTAACACCTTTTCAAAAAGTATTTTTAGAAGATTAGCCCAGAAAACCGGGTTATTCTTCATAAGTAAATTAGAGAGGCCATTCGGCCTGGGTGCACGCGAAGTTTTAAGTTTAGAGATCTTATCTATAAGCTCTTCAAGATGTACCGGGAAAGGCTTAGGGATATGTATGGTAGTACCAGAAATTTCAGAAATACCAGCCACTGACCCATTACGTTTCTCAAGAAAATTGACCCATTCCTCAGCGTCAATCGGATTTATTTGAGGGGTTTCCCTGCTCCCCCTTGCCTCCCCCAATAGTGCCCAAATATTGCGGGAGTTTCTCGAGCAAATGGTTCTCACAGTCTTTTGCCAGCATGCCAATTTTTTTGATCTTTTCCAATGTTTTAACCATGACCTGTACTGATTTTTTATCCTTTTAGTCTTAGTATGTAGGTCAATGAGGGATTTTGTATTGGCCCTAATTTTACGTATCTCCCCTCTTAATAAGCGTTTGGAATCTCTTATTACCTTGTCATAAGTCTCAGTCGCGCCCTGTTCTTTAATAAAAAGTACTGATTTTTTTGTTACATATTTGCCCGTAAAGTTGTAGATCCATCCTTCCAGGTCCTCCATAGACAGATTAGCAAACATGATATGATAGTCCCAATCACCACAGTCCTGGCTTGCTCTGAGTATATTTTTCTCAGACCATATTATTCGCGAGACAGCATGGTTAACAAGCAGATTTCCTGTCGCTATAGTTGGGGGAGATTCAATGCCACTATTCAAGGTTAGACTGAGACCATTATGATCACTCCAATCATTATCTACGATTCTCATGTCATTAACTAAGGATGCCACCTCGGCGCTGGTGAAGCAGTAGTCAAGAGTACGACACGCCACACCCGCTCCCCAAGTGAAGTGCCCCGGGCGATCGCTCATAGTTCGTCCGTTTAGACATTCCAAATCCCAGCTCCTCATAAAACATAACCACTTCTCCCCTTCCTCATCATTATAATCATGTTGCATAATAGAACACGGATAAAGGGACTTGTTGTTAGTCGTGCCTCCTTCTCCTTTGATAAGGCAATTAAAGTCACCTGCAATAATGATAAGATTACTTTTACATTCATTTTTCCACGCACTCAGCATATCATGCAACCTGTCTTGAATTTGATCACTGGCTGAAGCGTCATATGGATTATAGAGATTGACCAACAATAACTTGGCCCAATTATCCTTAATTGATATGACCACTTCCACCGCTTTGATGTTATCCCCCAATTCGGTGAATATTTCTCTAGATATTATTGATTTCCCTACCCCGATCATCAATCCTCCATATGGTCTTCCCATTTGCCCTTTTTTAGCAAAAGTATGATACAATTTATAGCCATCTATTACAATTGGTACAGTCAACCAGGTTTCTTGCAACATGAAAAAAGAATGATTAATGATAAAGGTTAATGACCCATTAGTTGCAGTAAAATGTTTAAAACCCCTGGTATTCCAAGATAACAATGAGCAAGTTCAAGGTTTATTTAAAGCCAGGGGTAACACCTCCGCTAGCCATTTAAGAGTGTTCTGAATATCGCTCATTTGTACTTGTTTCCCAGCAATTGGCGGGGGGTTGGTTACATCATTAATTTTAACAAGTTTCATTTTATCATTAATCAATGGATCTACGTCGTGAGGGTTAACATCTACGCCTAACCCCACTTGCGTCAGATAGTCTTTGTGTTTTCGAATCAGCTGTGCAGAGGCCAAGACCGTACAATGTAACGCCGTCACATTCGGGTTAGTAGTGTGTAAAGGCTCCACAAAAGAAAAGTCCTCCGACCTGATGACTCTTAATTGGGGGATCAGGTGGAGTTTTTCAAGCATAGCCATTCGTGGTAACCATTTACTGCAAGATTTCTGATTTAAGTTCTTCACAATACAGATCCTATTTCCTTCGCAATTTTCTTCTCTTACTGGCACAGAGGTTTCCCTCTCAATGTTCACGCTTTCACAAGTACTATTAGCACTATTCCTTTGCGGGGTGGAGAATTGATTGTCCATAATAGAATGGTTATCTATAAGAATAGAGTCTTGACTTGCATTGCTCACCGCCGATATTTCTTTGGGTTTCTCCGGCAATATCCAACTAGTGAGTGTTCCAGGGCCCTTCCTTAAGAGTTTCTTCCTTTTCAGAGCCCTTCTTTTTGCCTTTCTTGATTTTTGTTGCGACTTTGCTGTATTAGGCAGAGTTGAAGCCACCTCCACAGGAACATTCCTTAGTGCTGCTCGCTTCACACTTCTACGCTGTTTTTTGGTCAAATGGATACTTTCTTCTTTTGTAGGAGACTCAGCCCCCTCAATGTTCGTGGGAATAGCCGATATTTCAGGCTCCTTTATTTCTTCGGGCTCCTCTTCATAGACAGAATCAGTGCCCGGGCCAGGTAAGTTCAACTGCAGAACGGTATTAACATGTATTCTCCCACAGAGTTTTAGGAGGATTTTTAACGCAAATTGCAGCGAGGTCATTGACGCCTGCAAATCTGCAATAGCTTCAAAGTTCAATTGAGATAATTCATTCAATCGATCTGCATTATGCTTCCCTGGTTCTTCAAGATCAATCAATAGATTAGGCGATTCAGATAGTCGGCCCATACAGGGGGCCTCTAATGAGGCATTTGCAGGTTGTAACACCTGCGCTTCTACTGTAATACTTACAGCTTTCTGGATGTTCCCCATCTCAGCACTCCCACCCCTATCAATCTGTGGGGTGAGGGGGGCATTGATTTCTGTATGGACAGACATAAATCGAGTAAAGAATTGTTGTCTATATCGTCAAAATTCATCATATCCAAGGGACGACTTCCATTGTGCTCTGTCAACAGTGTCTCCTCAGTATGTTCAATACTGCGCATTAGTGGAATTTTTTCAAATAGAGCAGGTATAGTTCCTCTAGTATTAACTGGGGATTTCAAATTGTTCCCCCCAGACAGATTGGTAGCAGGCATATTTAGGTTGTTGGTCTTGCCTTTCCTCAGGTTATAAGACATTTTGGCACCGCGTGCTTTTGGTGGCATAATGTCTCCAGGGGAGTTGATACAGGGGTATTAAGGTCAGAATAATAAAAGAATTGCAGACCTATTCACACTGCACTCTCGGGCGCAATTATTAAGTCCGATAATCACCCGTGCAGGCAATAGTCAACAACGGCTGTGGGATCAAAGGAGAAATCACTCCCCCGCAGTCTCCCACAGACAGCCTTGTTCTCTGCGTACTTGCTTACCCTCCTGCAGCCTCTCGGGGACTCTCGGGGGCTCTCGAGGTACTCACAGGTACTCGCAGGCACTCGCGGTATGCTTCACCAGGGTCAACGCCGCTACCAACGGGACACGCACAACCCTGTCACTTCTGGGCCAATTCCTCTCTCCGTGCTCCACTCCAGGCCGGCCAGCCCTGCGTGAGCTCACACAGCCCGAAATCGCAGAGTCACAGCGGCGCTGTAAGAGTCTCTGGACAGACTCTTCCCGTTAGAGGAACGCACCTTCTACCACGTCACTGTCAAACCGCCCTGAGACAGAAAACACAAATTCAGCCGCCTCCGACAGTCTATCGCTACGCTTTGGTAGAAGATAAGCAATAAGTGATACGCTATAGAGATACTATCTACTCAGGGCACTCACCCTGTAGTGTGAATGTAATGATATAAGTAGGAGTAGTAGCTTACTACTTCGGTAGGGCGCTACTAGCGGCAGGCAGGAAACCTGTCTCACCTCACCTTACCTTCCGCCTAGATTTTCTCAGTACCTCCCCCTGCTCATACTCAGTAAGCACCAGTAATGAAGTGCTTATGCCCATAGAGCACACAAAAAAAAAAACACACACCCTAGATCGAGCTCAATAAGCTTATAGTTGCCTGTCAAGCAGTGCGTAGGACTCAGGATGCAGGAAACAGGGTGCAGGGCAGTCACAGTTCTCTTACCCGTCGATCCTGATAGTCTAGCAATCTGGATTCTGGGTTATCAGGCCTACAGGGTCCGCCGCATGTATCAAGCGCGGCACTCTTCTGCGCCCCTTAACCTGCGTTTTGCCCTTTAGCCGCCCCCCCAGGGGTGAATTCCTCAGTGGAACGGAGCAGGGTCCTCCTCAGGCGGTATCTTGCATCCCACGTCCCGCATCTGCGTTCGGCAGAGTAAACTCAATGAGCTGCAGCGGCTCTGCCGATTAGAGGAGAGGACCTCGCAACGTCCTTCTGCCAGCGTACTACGGGAGTAGACAGTCAGGAATCAAGCCGCACCTCGTATGCACCCACTCGTACCAAAATCGCAAGAGGCCGCTTCCGATTCCCGATAATCATAATAGAGTATGTGTTGTAAGGGTGTATGTCATAGGACCACTTTAATGTGAATTCTTAATATTTATACGAGGGGTATATAGCGTTTCCGTTTCGTACTTGTGTGCCCTTAACAGCTCCTGAAGTAAGCCCTGACTTTCATGTCAGTTTTCAAAAATGTAAATTGCGTAATCTACGAACTTTGAAAATCATACACCCCTTTGTACAGTTCATATGAACAATGTACATTTATTACATCCCCTAAAAAGTAAAATCATTCCTGACTGATGTTCATTCTCAGATGTGAACTGCATAATGTACGAACTGTGAAACTCATACTCCAGTTGGTACAGTTTGTGTGAAAAGTGTATATTAATTCCATCACCTTGAAGCTGACATTAAAGTCGGCTGTGACTTTCCTTTGATGTGAGTTTTTAGAAGATGTTAATTGTGTAATATACAGTCTGTAAAACACATTGGCCCTCATTACGACCCTGGCGGAAAGTGACTGACCGGACCGCCACAGCGTAAATAGCGTTTCCGCCATTGCACGAAGGAGCAAATTGCGGCCCATTCCGACCCATCGGGCACGAGCACCACGGCATGGCGGAAGTGCAAAGTCCGCGATGGCGGAAATGACCCCAAAACGGCCCACACCGCCGCCGTACGGCGCCCTAGGTGCAATACCGCCACCCATCACAGCGGGCACCGCAGAGTGCGCCTACCGGAAAGTACGGTGACCGGAAATATACGGAAACGGAAGTTAAAACATGGTCCCGGAACGGGAAACATCCCGCCGTGCACCTATAAAACCACCAAAACCACACAACCACTAAAAACACTACCCCGAGACACACCCCAACCCGTCATCCACCCTAGCGAAACCAAGAAAAATGGGAAAAGTAGCGAAGAAAGCGTGCGACCGCAAGCGGCAGGTCCACTTCTCCCGTGAGGAACTCACCGTGCTAACAGAGACCCTCCAGGAGAATGCTGCCGTCGTCTTCTCCACGCAAATGACCAGGACGGCACTTGCCAACAAGAAGGCCATATGGGCTCTGGTGGCACAGCGGGTAAGCGCGGTGGGGACCGCACCCCGCAACCCACAGCAATGCAGGAAGTGGTGGGACGACCTGCGGATACGCGTCCGCAGCATACTCTCTGCCAACCGCAACATTGCTACAGCCACCGGGGGAGGTCCTGAATCACCCATCAAGTTGACCCCCTGGGAAGAAATCTGTGCCTCCACCATCGGAATGGAGAGCATAGAGGGAGTCGGAGGGATGGAGAAAGGAGTGCAGACATCAGAAGAATCAGGTAGGTGGCCCAGATAAAACAATGCTAAATCCACAATGTCCAATCATGTGAAGTACCATGTGTCCACATAGTGCAACAGAAACACATGTCCAGGAGAACGTCCACACACATCGCCCTGATAGTGCACCTTAAAACCACAATAAATACATAAATAATTAAAAACCCCTAAAACACCCACCACACGTCCAGCAGGCACACCCTAACTGCAGGCTGCCAAACAACTGCACCCTCACCCCACACACAAATAAAAGCACCTCCAAGGCACCAACCCAAATCACCCTCATGTACCACCCCAATGCATGTGATACAATGCCATTCCAATACCCACAGACCCATTAATAACCCTCGCCCTCCTTTACTCCACCACAGGCTCCGATCCAAACGACGAGCATCAGGACACCCCTACCAGCACACCTGCAAAGAGGGCCAAGACCAACGGCCAAAGACCCTCCACCTCAGCTGCACGCATCAAGACACGGCAGCAGCACAAATCAGGTGGCAGCACAGAGGGGGGAACATCAACAGGCACCCCAGCAGCCAGCATGCCCACAACACCACCACCACAGGTCCCCCCAATGGATGCCACAGAAGGCACTGCCTCTGGTGGCAGCAGCACCATAGGTGACACCCCATTGATGGCAGCATGCTCCGACACAGAAGACGGGGATGTCGAAGTCAGATCCATCCATGACCTGTCCCATTCCCCCTGTCTGTCCCATCCCGTACAACATGAGGATACCACGCAGGGGCACCCACAAGACGACGACTGGCCATCCCCCCCAAGCCCTGTGGCAAGGCAACATGAGGTCAACAGCCCCTCTGTGACACCCCCGCAAATGGCCATGGCCCAGCAGAGGCAACAGTCCCTCGACCAGTTAATCGTGCAACAGCAGCAACTGGCCACGCTCCTCAAGGACCATGCCGATGAATGTGGGGGCACTAAGGCAGACATAGAAACATCAACTGAGACACTCAGGGCACAAATGGAGAGTAGCACCGAGAGCCTGAGAGTCCAAATGGAGAGTAGCACCGAGAGCCTGAGAGTCCAAATGGAGAGAAGCACCGAGAGCCTGAGGGGGGAACTGCATGCGACGTCCAAAGACGTATGTGCCGAACTTGCCGCAGTGCGCCGTGTGCTCACTGAGCTCTCACAAACCCTTAGGGACATGCATGGACGTGAGCAGGCAGAGACGTCATCCGTTGCAAGTTCCGTCCAGGGCAGCCCCCAACGTAGATCTGGGAGGAACCTGCGCTCCACAGGCAGGGGTGCCCCTGATACCCGCAGAGGGGGCTTGCAATAGCGACAGCCCACTGACAATGAGCTTCTTTGGACACTGGTGTTCGGGGGGGTGGTAGGAGGGTGGAGGGGGTGTGTTGGGCTCACTTGGGTGGCGGGTCGATAGGGTGTTCAACATGATATCACATATGCCATAAACAGTGCACGATCAACCAATGAGATGTGTGGACAATGATCTTTCTGTACTAGGCCATCATAGGCGTACAGTCCATATTGTGCATGTACCAGACACACACAGTGCCACGAGTCCCGTGTCCATGTATCAGCCACCAGGCGTGAGTGCTAGAAGCATGCATCAATGAGATGCTGACGAATGTCACGGCCCTCCGGTGCCTCGCAGACTCCTTGAGGTGCTGCCACATCCCCACCCTCATCATGACCATCATCAGGTGCTTGCAGTTCAGCGTCAGGGGGCATGGGCACATTTCTACGTACGCACATGTTGTGGAGCATGACACATGCCATGACCATCTTTGCAACCTTCTCATGGCGGTACAGGAGTGCCCCGCCAGACCTGCTGAGGCAGCGGAAACGAGTCTTCAGTAGGCCGAATGCCTGTTCAATGACTACACGGGTACGTGAGTGGGCATGGTTGTAGTCCTCCTCATGCTGGTCCCGTGGGTTCCGGACTGGTGTGAGGAGCCATCTCTTCAGTGGATACCCAGCATCACCTGTATGTGGACGAGAAACGTATGATGTGGAATGCCATTGCTACGTACGCCCCTCCTCCCCCCCCTTCCTGGCATTTCATTGCCGCATCACATACCCCACATCATCATGCATGAAATGAGACTCACCGAGTAGCCAGGATCTGTTCCCTGCGTGTCGCTCCATGTAGCGTGGTATAGTAGAGTTCCTCAAGACCATAGAATCATGGGTTGATCCAGGGAATCTGGCACAACAATGTGTAATGATCCTGTTGGAGTCACACACCATTTGTACATTCAGGGAATGAAATTGTTTTCGGTTGCGGTACTGGGCCTCCATGGCATGTGGAACGACCAATTCCACATGGGTGCAGTCGATGGCACCAATGCAACTCGGTATGCCGGCAAGTGCATGGAATCCCACTTTTGTGTTGGTAATTTCCGGCTCCGAGCGTGGTAGAGAGATGTAGTCGTCTGCGTGCTGCAGGAGGGCATCGAGCACTTGCAATAGTGTCCGTGAGAACAGTGGCTGTGAAATGCCATGCAACTGTCCGACTGTGTGCTGGTAGGTGCCTGTGGCCAGGAAGTGGAGTACAGACACCACCTTCAGTAGGGGTGGGATGGCGGTTGGGCTATCTATCATGCTGACAAGGTCAGCCTGTGTCATGTCCACGATGGCGGCTATGGTGTCCCGGTCCAAACGGTAGAGGGTGTGGATCTGCTCATCAGTGAGGTTGAACGGATGTGCTCGGAGGCGTGGGATTGCGGGCTGCCTGCGTGGTGGTAGTGGCTGTGCTGGCGGCCCTTGCTGGCCCTGCCTTGGCCTCCTCCTCCTCCTGCGTCTCCTCCGTGCGGCCGGTTGTAGTTGGTGTTCGTCTTCTTCTTGGAGTTGGAGTACTTGCAGTGCTATCAGGTCCCCCAGGGCCAACATCGCGAGTCCTGCCGGTAGCATTTCGGAGTCGGTGTGGTTGTGGGAGGAGACTGGGTGTGCAATTTATGTGTTTTCAGGCTGTATGGCCTCCACCTGTGGTGATTCATTCCACCTGTGCAAGCTGCTCTCCCCTTTGGCCGAGCACGTCCCGCACACAACGCTGCAATTCGAGGAATGGCATCTTGCTCTTGCATTCATGTATTTGTACCCGATGGCCGTGTAACATTTGTTGATATGTACATTCGGCTATGGTCCCATTGTTTCACATACAATCTTTGCAGTCGCGAACAGACTTGTGATGGGTCAGTGGGACGTAGTACTCGAGTAACGGTGGGCCCTCATGCATCACTGTACCGAGTTGCAACGACGGGCGGGGCGTCCCATTCGTGGGTGAAGGCAGTTGCCATTTTCACACACAGCCGCACTCGATGGATTAATTAGTGATTTCAAACGGCCACAGATGCCTTTTCGACGTGATGTTGCAAATGAGGAATTCGAAGGCCGGCGCTTTCGGTTTTCAGCTAGCGCCGGGGAGATGCCCACAGGTCTGACTGCAAATATAACGTTCTTTTGTTCGATGTCCTTGAGACAGTGGCCATGGCGAGGAAGCAATGATTGATATGAATAGTTTTGGATGCGCAATAGTGACGTGGGTGATGAGGCCGGACGTTCCCAAATACATGTAACTTCACAACACTGGAATTACGGGCTGGGGCACTGTGGATTTTGCAGGCTGCATAACGCACAGACTCAATGGAAAGTTCGAATGTTTTGTGAGTAAATATTCAGGCGTTTTTATAACAGGATGAGGGAATGATGAATGGATGCATGGGCAGGTGATTTGATACAGGGTTTGCCATGTACAGGGCTTGTTGGAATCTATCCGCCTCCCCTGCGCTATGTGATGCAGGGCTGCCATAGTGGGACCATCGTCTATCTGGCCTTGTTGAGCCCTCCCTGTCTCGACGCGCCTTCAGACACTTGTGTCCATGCACGTTAACATTCCCATCTGATGGAATCTGTTCTGACAGACGCATGCACAGGTACACTCGTTTGTGATGGTGTTTACACCTCGATATAGATAGTTATGAGTCGCAAGTGGTTTCGGGGTGGTGATGATCCTTTGGAGTGGGCTAGCATGCATATGACTGTGGATTTAGTGTGATCATTGAAGTGAGTTGTTCGAATGTAGTTCTGATGGCCATTCTGTTCTTTTTCTTTTCTTTTGGTTGACAGGTATCTCCTCCCCTTTTGCCACTGCCATCTGTATGCCACTCCTGCAGATGGCGTTTACTCCCGACACCTGCTGCTTCGTGTTAATCAGTGGAGCAGCATTACGATCTTATGGGACGATCGCCAATGGGCCACATGCCCTTACGCAGTACTAGTGGCTCGGAGCAACATTTCGGCCTTTCAGCTGGACTAGTGCCTCCCCATTGGGACGGCCCTGCGGGTCTGTGCGCTTCCATGTTGCCTTTTCGTACGTGAATGTGGCTCTGTGTACCATGATGGAACAGGGCGTCACACAAGTAGTAGCTGGTCATTCCTTGCGGATGCAGCCCACAATGGTGATATGTGTTTTGGAGTTCATGGACTAATGGCTGTATGGGCTTGGTGATTTAGTTGTGCATTAAATTTCTATTCTGATATGGGCCGTGTAGCGTTCTTCTTTGCGAGTGATGTGGCATATTCCTATTTGGGGAGCGATGTAGTGTGAGGAGATCTGCATTGGGTTCCAGCTTCGGAGTTTAGTCGCGTGGTACTGTGCTGGGCGCGTTTGCCTACGGAGCCCAGTGAGGTCAGGGATGGGGGCTGCCAATGTGACTGTTTGCATGTTGTCATGCTCAGGGGCGGGGGAATGGGTTTTGTGTAACAGATGCCGGTCAGCCAGGTGGACTGGTGGAATGTTGTGATTTTCGGAATATTGCTGGTCACAGGTGCCTGTGTTTGCGTGCGTTTCGGGGGGGGGGACTGTGGTCATGTCCATTGGAATGGCTTCTGTATTCGTGCCATCTGTGCCCTGCAGCTCCCATTGGCCCCTCTTGTGTTTCTTTTGTTCGTTGGCATGCATGGGTGACTTGTACATTTCACTGGTTGCATTGTGACTTCATTGCACCTACGGGGAGTTGTACTTTGTGGGCAGGGAGCGGTGTACAGGCACTCAGTGGGGCCGTTTACGGTTGATTCGCGATGCCGTACTTCTCACCATGGCGGATTGGTGCTTTCCGCCATGCTTGATGGCGTTAGGTACATGTCCGCTAGGGTCGGAATTCGCGTACCCTTGCGCCATGGTGGTATTTACGGTTTGGCATGGCGCGCGCGCGCGTACTTGGTGCAGTTAGCGTTGGCGTTCACTACGGTGTCGCTAATGGCTTCGTACTTTGCGGTGACGGGTCATAGTCGCACTGAGCGGTATTCGATGGCGGTATTGCATTTCCGCCATCGTTTTTCGGATTCCGCCAGGGTCGTAATGAGGGCCATTATCTCTGGGTAAAGTTTGTATGACTTGCCTTTGATGTGAGTTTGTAGGAGATGATAATTTTGGAATGTACCAACTGTATAACTCATACACTGTACGTACAGGATTGCAGCACATGTTGTAGGTGCCTGTGTGGTAGGAGTGCATGTCATAGGAGCGCATGTTGTAGGAGAATGTGTCGTTGGAGCGTGTATGGTGTAGTAGGGGCACATGTAGCTGCACTTGTCACAGGACATGTGTTGTCGGAGCACGTGTTGTAGGAGTGTGTGTCGTAAGCGTTTGTGCTAAATGGGTGTCATGAGAGTTTGCATCAAAAGAGTGTGTGTCTTAAGAGTGTGTGTGTTTGGGACATGTGTTGTAAGATCATGTGTCGTACATCCACATGTTATCTGTTGTTGACATGTGTATAGTAGGTGAGCTTGTCATAGGAACATGTATCATAGGAGTGTGTGTTGTAGGAGTGCATGTCATAGGAGTGTGAATCGTAAGATTGTGCAGTATGTGTGTGTCATAACCGTGTGTGGTTGGAGTGTGTGTCATAGGAACACATGACATAGGAGCTCATGTCAAAGGTGCATGTGTTTTAGGTGCATGTGTCGTAGGTGCATGTGAGACATGTTGTATGTTCACATTTTATGTGTAGTAGGCACATGTGTATCATAGGAGTGTGAGTTGTAGGAGCACTTGTTACAGCACTGCATGTCATAGGAGCATGTGTTTTAGGAGTGGGTATTAGAGTTTGTGTCATAATAGTGTCTGGTAAGTGTGTGTGTGGTAGTAGCATGTGTCATAGAAGCATGTGTTGTTGGAGCCATAGGTGCATTTGTCATAGGTACAAGTGAGAGCATGCATAATTCGTCCACATGTTATGTGTAATAGGTACATGTGTAGTAGGTGTGTGTGTTGTAGGAGTGCTTGTCACAGCAACATGTCTCAAAGGAGCATGTATCATTTTACGTTATATTAAGTTATGTTATGTGAAGGGAGCTTGACATAGCACAGCTATCATCCGGCGGTATCTTGGCGCTGTAACAGGACACCCAGCCAAGAGAAGACGAAAAAAAGAGAGGCAGATAACATGCTGACATAGAAAGGGTGGCTAGAGTGGGTAAATAAAGGTTTTTAGAGCCTTGGGGAACTCTACTCATCCATGGGTTTTAGAGCCAAAGGGAGAGAATTCCACAGTAGAAGGACTGCGACCTGGGGAGGCATGTGGAATTTGGGGAAAGCAGCCACCAACCAAGCTGTAAAGTTTTGAACAACCTGTAGTTTCTGTAGATGTTATTTAGGCTGGGGCAGTAGAGTGGCATTACAGTAGTCCAAGATACCCATAACAGCACAGGCTACCACAGGGCTCTTCATGTTAGAAGGAATAAAAGGCATTCCTTTGTTTAAGGTTCTCATAGGAGCATGTGTCGTAGGAGCACGTTTTGTAAGAGTAGGTGTCATTAGAGTGTACATCGTAAGAGTGTGCGGTAAGTGTGTGTCGTAAGAGTGTGTATGGTAGGAGCGTATGTGGTAGGAGCTTGTGTGGCAGGAGCATGTCACATAGGAGCATGTGTCATAAGAGCATGCATCGTAGAAGTGTGTGTGGTGGGGTTGCATGTGTCCTAGGTGCATGTGAGAGCTCATGTCATACGTCCGCCACATGCTATGTGTAGCAGGCATGTGTGCAGTAGGTGCACGTGTTATAGAAAAATGTATTGTGGGCGTTGGAGCATTTGTCACAGCAGCATGTGTCGTACGAGCATGTGTCGTAGGAGTGGGTGTCATTAGAGTATGTGTCATCAGGTTGTGAGGTAAGTGTGTTGTAAGTGTGTGTGGTAGTAATGTGTGTCATAGAAGCATGTTTCAGAGGAGTATGTGCCGCTGGTCCAAGTGTCATTGGTACATGTGAGAGCACATGTTGTACGTGAACATGTTATATGTAGTAGGCGTGTGTGTGAAATCAGCACTTATTTTGTGGGTTTTCAGATGTAAACAATGTAATGTATGAACAGTGAAGTCAGCTGTGACTTGCCTTTGATGTGAGTTTTAGGGGATTGTTATTGTGCAATGTACAAATTCAAAGACTCATACGCTCTGTGCACAGTTCGTATGAAAAGTGTACATTTATTCCATCACCTTAAAATTGACATCAATGTCAACTGAGACTTCCCTTTGATGTGAGTTTTTAGATGTTAATTGTGTAATATACAAACTCATACTCTCTGTGTACAGTTTGTATGAAAATGTGCATTCTTTCTGCACGTGTGTCATATATAGATACATTTAAAACGTTAATATGTCAAAATTGTCCCAAGTCAATGTTCACATTTTTGTTTTCAGTGCACCTATT